>NC_041392.1:689810980-689863966 GCF_002162155.2 Triticum dicoccoides | reverse complement strand
ATCCCCCTCCTCGCCGATGCAGGATTGAGCAGATGCACACGCCGCCCCTCGCGCCCTGGAACCCCTGGCCTCTGGCGGCGGCGCAGCACCGCAGCAACGAGCAGTTTAGGTCGTCTGTCGAGGGGAACGATGGATGGATTTCTGGATCGAGGAAAGGAGATGTCTGTCTGGGCCTCTCAAGTGGACTAGTGGAGAGACGTTTGTTTGGGCCTGTAGAAAATAGCCCACTCCAGCGGCCCAAATCTCCTTCCTCTTACCCCTTCGCTCGCTGGCTCCCGCACAAACAGACACGCCGCCGCCGCTGCCGGAGGAAGATAGATAGGTGGGGGTCGATCCTCCGCCGCCGGCGACCTGGGGCGGCCGCCCCAGCTCGCCCCAATGGTGGGTCCACCACTGAGCTGAGTCAATCCGAGGTGTGTGCATACGCAACGGATACCCGCGGGAATTGGTTGATGTGAATCTACGTAGATAACATGAGAATCAAAATTTAAAATATATATGGCTTATCACACTCCTTTTGTCTCAAAATAAGTGACGCGGTTTTAGTTCAAATTGGTATTAAAACGGCATCACTTATTTTGAGACGGAGAGAGTATTTGATTATGTAAGTTCTTCTTCGGTCCATCATTCATTTGTTTTTCAGTTTTGAGCTTGGTAGGACAACAAACTCTTATTTTTAGCATTTTTGCATGTAATAACATTTTTTTCCTGAACATAACTCAAAATTAGAGTAGTACTAAGATTATCTACAGCCGGGCGTCTTATATCCGTCTCAAATGCCCAGGCAGGCTGTCCGATCACTGACCGGTCATAAAAAACCGACTCAACCGGACCTTCCAAACGGGCCTCAAATGCCCGGGCTGACCGGCACCCCTCATATCCGTCCTAAATATAGGGCGGATGTGAGGCGACCCGGGCATGCCAGGATGCGTCTGTCACATCAGTCCGACCCATCGCTAGCCTATCCCGACCCCACAAAAACCCTCGTCCGGCACAAAACCTAGCTCACTCCACTCCACTCCACTCCGCTCCCCTCCCCGACGCTCACATTTTCCCAATCCGTCAAATCCTTACCGTCGGCGAGCATGTCTAGCATCGGCAGTCATTCCGACGGCAGCTCCAGAGACGAGGAGGAGTTGGCGCTATGTATCGCACTCGAGCGCTCGTGGGTCGAAACAGACGGCAGCTCCGGGGTTCAGTGTGACGCCACTTGTTGCCCGTCGTGGCAGCGCCGATGCCGGCGCTCGCCCTTCCCGCCCCGTGCGCGGATCTGCGAGGCATGCCCGATCTGCTCCTCCCGCTGGACGACCTCCTCCACCTTCGGTCGCTGCTCCGCGCGGACAGCACTGGGTTCTAGCTAGTCACGGCACTACCGTCATCACTGAGAAAATTTGTTCTCAGGAGCGATCTCAAGGTAGGAATGGACGTTTTATTCGCATTCCAAATTTTCTGCAAGAAAGCGGCGAGTGCACGTGCTCCTCCCATCTAACATGGCTTGGAAAAACGTCTTATATTATGTAGCGGAGAAAATATTCTTTTTGCAAACTACGTTAGCTTGTACTAAAAATGTCTTGTATCGTGGGATGAAGATCTTTTTTTTTAAGAGACGCGTGTATGTAGTTTTTCATGTGCTGTGAGAATGTCAAATTCTCACATGCGGCGAAGGTGAAATGCAAAACCAGGCCTCGGTCATGTCGTTGTTTTAGGCCCAAAACACCTGTAAAATATACCCCTGTGAAAAAAAACGACTGGGCCTCGCGTAGGTGCTTGGTTTGTCATTTTTGGGCTGGTTTTCTCGTTTACATCCGGCCCGGTATCGCCCGTCATTTTTCCCCACCTCTCGTCTCGCTCCTCAAAAAAAAAGAGAGTCTCGCTCGAGACCTAGATCAAGGGCTTTGCCGCCGGCGCCAGGGGGTGAGCCAACGGCGTTCGCGATGGCAATGTGGTGAGGCGCCGGCGACGTTGACCACGACATGGTTTAGGCTCGACGACGACGGAGATTCGCTCCTGACCTCGACGGCGACTCGCTCATGGCCGCGACGACGACGTTGACCGGCAGTCCTGACCTGACCGCGAGCGAATCGCTCCTTCTCCTCCAAGCTTCCTCCTCTGCTCCACCAAGGTATCCTCCCTCCTCCTCTGCTCCCCCTCCCTTGTCCCTTCTGTTGACACACGAACACGTCACGTGTACCATCGACGCCGGGGGTGATGCACCGCAGCTCACGTCGAAGGAGACCCGACCGACAGCGCGATACGCAAGACAGTCGACGAGCGCTTTTGCAGACCCGAAAACCCCACACCCCCGGGAGGGACCCCGTTAGGGAGTGCAGCGGCTATGGGCTGCCCTAGGTCGACTCGCTCGCCCCTAGAGCCTCGGGATTCGTAGCTCTCAAACACGAAGAACAGCGAAGAACGAGATAGAAAAACGGTGGAGAGATAAAACGTAGATGAAAAAGTAGTATATTGATTTGTTCGATTGTGTGTTGTTCAATCGGCCGTCACCCGCAACATATATAAGAGGCAGCTGGACTTCCCGTACAAGTAAAGGATTCATCTAAGCTTTGCTTACAAGAAAAATTACATCAATTCACGTCCTAGAGTCCTAATTCTATTCCAACTCGGATTCAGTCTGAATCTGGCCCAAACTCTGTCTTCCTTCTTGCGTGGGCCGCCGGGCTTGCATATGATCTCCGATCGAGACGGCCCAAATATTAAACTTGTGTGCCTCGACGATACGAACAACTCTCATGTTGATCACTTTTTCAAATAGGGCTATCTTGAATACTTTTCGAGGTCATGTTTATCTTCCAGTCGGACTCGGTCTTGCAGTAGACTGGATTATCCGAGTCTCGTAGTGAATTTGTAGGCTATATATTATCTCTGATGATGATGACTCCAAAATCAAAGTTTACCGTCTTGATGATACGCACAACTTCTGTATTGACCACTTCTTCATCCAAGGTCATTTTGATAAACTTTCGAGCACATGTTCAATTTCACTCGGACTTGAGCTTATCCACTCGGATATTAGATACTTTCACTCGGATCGTCCGATTGGACTTTTTCACTCGGAAGACAATCTTTCACCTGGATGACTATATTTCCACTCGGATGACTATATTTCTACTCAGATGACTATATTTCCACTCGGAAGGCACTATCTTATTCAATCGGCAAGTTTTCGTCCCGATGGTAATCTTTTCACTCGGAATATTTTCACCTGGACGACAATTTCACTCGGATGATCATATTTTCACTCGGATGACTATATTTCCACTTGGATAATAATAATTTCATTCGGTCAGCAAACTTTCACTCGACCGGTAAATTTTCACTCGACCGTAAACTTTCACTCGGATGGTAAACTTTTCACTCGGATTTCCGACTGAAAACATAGCCCGATCTTGATTTGTCTCTCCAGACCTCATACGACCTTGGATTGAGACGAATTATATATGAAAATCGATCGGCTCGACAAGGCGAAACTTTTTCATGTTGAAGGTTTTTCAATTCAAGGCCGCCTTGATGGCCGAATTACTCGCGCAACCCATCAGACAAGTGTCTGGCACCTCGCGCCATATTTCCGTTGAGATTCTGTCTGCAGTGTATTGCCTCTAACTTTTGCGTATGAACTCGGACTGAGATGATTTATATATCAAAATCGATTGCCTCGACGAGACGAAGATAATTCCTTAAGAATGCTCCTTCATCCGAGGTCATCTTGAAGAATTGATTGGCCAAAAACCACTCGGAACATTGAATTATGCCACTCGGAGTATAGTTTCGGTCCGCAAGATAAACTCGAATGAATATAACCGAAACATCAAAGTGGTTCCACTCGGCGACGTGAATTTTTTCATGCTGAAAACCCATTGACTCGAGACCATCTTTATTGCAATCTGTATCTTGCCAAAATCAGATGTCAACACATGCCCCCCTGTTTTTCGGCAAAGCTTGCACGCTGAAAAATAATATGCATAGTGTTTGTTCTAAGGACGATATCAACACTCCATCGGCCATTTATTTTCTCAGGGCAATAATTATGTATCAGCCATTTATTTTCTCAGGGCGATAATTATGTATCGGCCATGTTTTTGCTAAGGGCGATAATCGTATATCAGCCATTGCCTACTTAGGCTTCCTGCCACACACTCGGGTGGTACTTCTTCAAATATTTGCCATTGAGAGCTCGAGGTAACAATGCCCCTTGTATTGATTCCACCAAATATGAATTTCCGGGAACAACTCTTGTAATTCTAAAAGGACCTTCCCAACTTGGAGACCACTTCCCGAATTTTCTATCTCTTGAACCAATCGGCAGAATCACTTTCCATATGAGATCACCAACTTGAAAATTCTTCAACTTAACTTTCTTATTGTAAGCTCTTGCAACCCTCAACTTGTCTCTCTCTATGGACTTCAAAGCAACCAAACGTTTATCGGCAACCTCATCAATATTGTCCATCATCAAGTTATAAAAGTCTACTACCGATACATCATTTTGTTTGGCTATTCTCACAGCATTCAAATTTACTTCCACTGGTAAAACGGCCTCTTGACCATATACTAGCTCATATGGGGTCACCTTCGTAGCACCATGCCTTGAAATTCTATGTGCCCACAAAGCTTCAGACAACAACTCATGCCATCTCCTTGGATTATCTTCAATCTTTTTCTTCATGAGTTTGATTAAAATTTTATTGCTAGACTCAACTTGTCCATTAGCTTGGGCATAATATGGAGAGGAATTGAGCAACTTTATGTTATAAGATCCGGCAAACTCTCTGACTTGGTGTGACATGAAAGATGAACCTTGATCTGTTGTTAACGTTTGAGGAATACCGAATCTATGAATAATGTGCTCAGTTATGAATTGAATTACCTCTGTATGTATCATGTTCTTGAGAGGTACTGCTTCAGACCATTTAGTGAAATAATCAGTTGCCACCAATACGAACCGATGCCCTTTTGAGGAAGATGGATGAATTTGCCCAATAAAGTCTAAACCCCATCCTCTGAAAGGCCACGGCTTGATAACAGGATGCAACATAGCAGTAGGAGCCAATTGAATATCACCAAATTTTTGATAAGCTTCGCACCCTTTATAATATCTGAAGCAATCATTAATCATAGTCGGCCAATAAAACCCAGCACGTCGCAATAACCATTTCATCTTGGGAGCCGACTGGTGAGTGCCACAAATGCCTTCATGTACCTCTCCCATAGCAACTCTTACCTGGTCCTCATCCAAACACTTTAGAAGAACATCATCGACTGTTCGGCGATAAAGACCATCATCTCTCATTGTATACTTGAAAGCCATACGCCGAACAGCCCATTCCACCCTTTCACTCGGATTGCACAAGTAATCAACAATGGGCTTCCTCCAGTCAGGATTGTCACTTGCACTAGATTTTTTGTTAATGACCGAATCAGTGGGTTCTGGTTCGGCCTATTCTACACTGGTAAGACAAGACATCGGTCTTTGAGAAATATGAAACATGCCATGATCAACATGGTATCCAGATGCTTGCTGTGCCAACTCATTTGCTCTCCAGTTGTCATGTCTAGATATATGTGCAATGCTAAAACAATCCAAAGTAGAGATTATATCTAGACATTTATCAAGATAAACATTAAGTGATTCGTCCAAACACTGAAAGACTTTGGATATTTGCTGCACCACTAGTAACGAATCGCCATAAGCCTCAATATGTGTAACACCTATAGCAAGTAACATATCTAGGCCGAATAACAATGCTTCATATTCGGCTTGATTGTTTGTGCAAAAATATTCTAAGCGGCATGAGGCTTCAAAAACAGCACCATGAGGAGATATATATGTTGGGGAACGTTGCAGAAAACAAAAATTTTCCTACGTTTCACCAAGATCAATCTATGGATTCAACTAGCAACAAGAGTAGAGTGCATCTACATACCCTTGTAGATTGCGAGCGGAAGCGTTCAAGAGAACGGGGATGATGGATTTGTACTCGCCGTGATCCAAATCACCGATGACCAAGTGTCGAACGGACGGCACCTCCGCGTTCAACACACGTACGGAGCGGATCACGTCTCCTCCTTCTTGATCCAGCAAGGGGGAAGGAGAGTTTGATGAAGATCCAGCAGCACGACGGCGTGGTGGTGGATGCAGCAGTGATCGCAGTAGGGCTTCGCCGAGCTTCTGCGAGAGGGAGAGGTGTAGCAGGGGAGAGGGAGGCGCCAAGGCTTGAGGTGCGACTGCCCTCCCCCCCCTTTATATAGGCCCCTTAGGGGGGTGCACCGGCCCTAGGAGATGGGATCTCCTAGGGGGAGGCAGCCAAGGGGGTGGAGTAGCCCCCAAGGCAAGTGGAGGCGCCCCCTCCCCTAGGGTTCCCAACCCTAGGTGCATGGAGGGCCCAAGGGGGGCGCACCAGCCCACTATGGGCTGGTTCCCCTCCCCACTTCAGCCCATGGGGCCCTCCGATATGGGTGGCCCCACCCGGTGGACCCCCGGGACCCATCCGGTGGTCCCGGTACAATACCAGTGACCCCGAAACTTTCCCGATGGCCGAAACTACACTTCCTATATATAATGTTTCACCTCCGGACAATTCCGGAACTCCTCGTGACATCCAGGATCTCATCCGGGACTCCGAACAACTTTCGGATTACTGCATACTCATATCTATACAAGCCTAGCATCACCGAACCTTAAGTGTGTAGACCCTACGGGTTTGGGAGACAAGCAGACATGACCGAGACGACTCTCTGGTCAATAACCAACAGCGGGATCTGGATACCCATGTTGGCTCCCACATGCTCCTCGATGATCTCATCGGATGAACCACGATGTCGAGGACCTAATCAATCCCGTACTCAATTCCCTTTGTCAATCGGTACATTACTTGCCCGAGACTCGATCGTTGGTATCCCAATACCTTGTTCAGTCTCGTTACTGGCAAGTCACTTTACTCGTACCGTAATGCATGTTCCCGTGACCAACCACTTGATCACATTGAGCTCATTATGATGATGCATTACCGATTGGGCCCAGAGATACCTCTCCGTCATACGGAGTGACAAATCCTAGTCTCGATTCGTGCCAACCCAACAGACACTTTCGGAGATACCTGTAATGTACCTTTATAGTCACCCAGTTACGTTGTGATGTTTGGCACACCCAAGGCACTCCTACGGTATCCAGGAGTTGCACAATCTCATGGTCTAAGGAAATGATACTTGACATCCAGAAAAGCTACAACAAACGAACTACACGATCTTTGTGCTATGCTTAGGTTTGGGTCTTGTCCATCACATCATTCTCCTAATGATGTGATCCCGTTATCAATGACATCCCCATGTCCATAGCCAGGAAACCATGACTATCTGTTGATCAACGAGCTAGTCAACTAGAGGCTCACTAGGGACACACTGTGGTCTATGTATTCACACATGTATTACGATTTCCGGATAATACAATTATAGCATGAATAATAGACAATTATCATGAACAAGGAAATATAATAATCATTTTATTATTGCCTCTAGGGCATATTTCCAACAGTCTCCCACTTGTACTAGAGTTAATCATCTAGTTAAATTGTGATGAATCGAACACCCATGGAATTCTGGTGTTGATCATGTTTTGCTCTAGGGAGAGGTTTAGTCAACTGATCTGCTACATTCAGGTCCGTATGTACTTTACAAATCTCTATGTCTCCATTTTGGACACTTTCACGAATGGAGTTGAAGCGACGCTTGATATGCCTGGTCTTCCTGTGAAACCTGGGCTCCTTGGCAAGGGCAATAGCTCCAGTGTTGTCACAGAAGAGACTCATCGGGCCCGACGCATTGGGTATGACTCCTAGGTCGGTAATGAACTCCTTCACCCAGACTGCTTCGTGTGCTGCCTCCGAGGCTGCCATGTACTCCGCTTCACATGTAGATCCTGCCACAATGCTTCGCTTGCAACTACACCAGCTTACTGCCCCACCATTCAAAATATACACGTATCCGGTTTGTGACTTAGAGTCATCCAGATCTGTGTTGAAGCTAGCATCGATGTAACCCTTTACGACGAGCTCTTTGTCTCCTCCATAAATGAGAAACATTTCCTTAGTCCTTTTCAGGTACTTCAGGATATTTTTGACCGTTGTCCAGTGTTCCATGCCGGGATTACTTTGGTACCTTCCTACCAAACTTACGGCAAGGTTTACATCAGGTCTGGTACACAGCATAGCATACATGATAGACCCTATGGCCGAGGCATAGGGGACGACACTCATCTTTTCTCTATCTTCTGCCGTGGTCGGGAATTGAGCCAAGCTCAATCTCGTACCTTGCAATACAGGCAAGAACCCCTTCTTTGACTGATCCATTTTGAACTTCTTCAAAATCCTGTCAAGGTACGTAATTTGTGAAAGACCAATGAGGCGTCTCGATCTATCTCTATAGATCTTGATGCCTAATATATAAGCAGCTTCTCCAAGGTCCTTCATTTAAAAACACTTGTTCAAATAGGCCTTTATGCCTTCCAAGAATTCTATATCATTTCCCATCAACAGTATGTCATCCACATACAATATGAGAAATGCTACAGAGCTCCCACTCACTTTCTTGTAAATGCAGACTTCTCCATAAGTTTGCATAAACCCAAACGCTTTGATCATCTCATCAAAGCGAATGTTCCAACTCCGAGATGCTTGCACCAGCCCATAAATCGAACGTTGGAGCTTGCACGCCTTGTCAGCATTCTTAGGATCGACAAAACCTTCCGGCTGCATCATGTACAATTCTTCCTTAAGGAAACCATTAAGGAATGCCGTTTTGACGTCCATTTGCCATATCTCATAATCATAGAATGCGGCAATTGCTAACATGATTTGGACGGACTTCAGCTTCGCTACGGGTGAGAAAGTCTCATCATAGTCAACCCCTTGAACTTGTCGATAACCCTTAGCGACAAGCCGAGCTTTATAGATGGTCACATTACCATCCGCGTCTGTCTTCTTCTTAAAGATCCATTTATTTTCTATGGCTCGCCGATCAACGGGCAAGTCAGTCAAAGTCCATACTTCGTTTTCATACATGGATCCTATCTCGGATTTCATGGCTTCCAGCCATTTGTCGGAATCCAGGCCCGCCATCGCTTCTTCATAGTTCGAAGGTTCACCGTTGTCTAACAACATGATTTCCAAGACAGGGTTGCCGTACCACTCTGGTGCGGAACGTGTCCTTGTGGACCTATGAAGTTCAGTAGCAACTTGATCTGAAGTTTCATGATCATCATCATCAACTTCCTCTCTAGTCGGTGCAGGCATCTCAGGAACATTTTCTTGAGATGCGCCACTTACCGGTTCAAGAGGTAATACTTCATCAAGTTCTACCTTCCTCCCACTTATTTCTTTCGAGAGAAACTCTTTCTCTAGAAAGGACCCATTCTTGGCAACAAAGATCTTGTCTTCGGATCTAAGGTAGAAGGTATACCCAACAGTTTCTTTAGGGTATCCTATGAAGACGCATTTTTCCGACTTGGGTTCGAGCTTTTCAGGTTGAAGTTTCTTGACATAAGCATCGCATCCCCAAACTTTTAGAAACGACAGCTTAGGTTTCTTCCCAAACCATAATTCATACGGTGTCGTCTCAACGGATTTTGACGGAGCCCTTTTTAAAGTGAATGCGGCAGTCTCTAAAGCATAGCCCCAAAATGATAGCGGTAAATCAATAAGAGACATCATAGATCGCACCATATCTAATAGAGTGCGATTACGATGTTCGGACACGCCATTACGCTGAGGTGTTCCAGGCGGCGTGAGTTGTGAAACTATTCCACATTTTCTTAAGTGTGTGCCAAATTCGTGACTCAAGTATTCTCCCCCACAATCTGATCGCAAGAACTTGATTTTCCTGTCACGTTGATTCTCAACCTCACTCTGAAATTCCTTGAACTTTTCAAAGGTCTCAGACTTGTGTTTCATTAAGTAGACATACCCATATCTACTTAAGTCATCAGTGAGGGTGAGAACATAACGATAGCCACCGCGAGCCTCAACACTCATTGGACCACACACATCAGTATGTATGATTTCCAATAAGTTGGTTGCTCGCTCCATTGTTCCTGAGAATGGAGTCTTGGTCATTTTACCCATGAGGCATGGTTCGCATGTGTCAAATGATTCATAATCAAGAGACTCTAAAAGTCCATCTGCATGGAGCTTCTTCATGCGTTTGACACCTATGTGACCAAGGCGGCAGTGCCATAAGTATGTGGGACTATCATTATCAACCTTACATCTTTTGGTATTCACACTATGAATATGTGTAGCATTACGCTCGAGATTCATTAAGAATAAACCATTCACCATCGGAGCATGACCATAAAACATATCTCTCATATAAATAGAACAACCATTATTCTTGGATTTAAATGAGTAGCCATCTCGTATTAAACGAGATCCTGATACAATGTTCATGCTCAAAGCTGGCACTAAATAACAATTATTGAGGTTTAAAACTAATCCCGTAGGTAAATGTAGAGGTAGCGTGCCGACGGCGATCACATCGACCTTGGAACCATTCCTGACGCGCATCGTCACCTCGTCCTTTGCCAGTCTCCGCTTATTTCGCAGCTCCTGCTTTGAGTTACAAATGTAAGCAACCGCACCGGTATCAAATACCCAGGAGCTACTACGAGTACTGGTAAGGTACACATCAATTACATGTATATCACATATACCTTTTGTGATGCCGGCCTTCTTGTCTGCTAAGTATTTGGGGCAGTTCCGCTTCCAGTGACCACTTCCCTTGCAATAAAAGCACTCAGTCTCGGGCTTGGGTCCATTCTTTGGCTTCTTCCCGGCATCTTGCTTATCGGGCGCGGCAACTCCCTTGTCGTCCTTCTTGAAGTTCTTCTTACCCTTGCCTTTCTTGAACTTAGTGGTTTTATTCACCATCAACACTTGATGTTCCTTTTTGACTTCTACCTCTGCTGATTTCAGCATTGCAAATACTTCAGGAATGGTATTTTCCATCCCCTGCATATTGAAGTTCATCGCAAAGCTCTTGTAGCTTGGTGGAAGCAACTGAAGGATTTTGTCAATGACCGCGTCATCCGGGAGATTAACTCCCAGCTGAGTCAAGCGGTTATGCAACCTAGACATTTTGAGTATGTGCTCACTGACAGAACTATTTTCCTCCATCTTACAGCTGAAGAACTTGTTAGAGACTTCATATCTCTCGACCCGGGCATGAGCTTGGAAAACCATTTTCAGCTCTTCAAACATCTCATTGTTGGAAATATGCCCTAGAGGCAATAATAAAAATATTATTATATTTCCTTGTTCATGATAATTGTCTATTATTCATGCTATAATTTTATTATCCGGAAATCGTAATACATGTGTGAATACATAGACCACAATGTGTCCCTAGTGAGCCTCTAGTTGACTAGCTCGTTGATCAACAGATAGTCATGGTTTCCTGGCTATGGACATGGGAATGTCATTGATAACGGGATCACATCATTAGGAGAATGATGTGATGGACAAGACCCAAACCTAAGCATAGCACAAAGATCGTGTAGTTCGTTTGCTGTAGCTTTTCTGGATGCCAAGTATCATTTCCTTAGACCATGAGATTGTGCAACTCCCGGATGCCGTAGGAGTGCCTTGGGTGTGCCAAACGTCACAACGAAACTGGGTGACTATAAAGGCACATTACAGGTATCTCTGAAAGTGTCTGTTGGGTTGGCACGAATCGAGACTAGGATTTGTCACTCCGTATGACAGAGAGGTATCTCTGGGCCCACTCAGTAATGCATCATCATAATGAGCTCAATGTGATCAAGTGGTTGATCACGGGATCATGCATTATGGTACGAGTAAAGTGACTTGCCGGTAACGAGACTGAACGAGGTATTGGGATACCGACGATCGAGTCTCGGGCAAGTAACGTATCGATTGACAAAGGGAATTGAGTACGGTATTGATTAGGTCCTCGACATCGTGGTTCATCCGATGAGATCATCGAGGAGCATGTGGGAGCCAACATGGGTATCCAGATCCCGCTGTTGGTTATTGACCAGAGAGTCGTCTCGGTCATGTCTGCTTGTCTCCCGAACCCGTAGGGTCTACACACTTAAGGTTCGGTGACGCTAGGGTTGTAGAGATATGAGTATGCAGTAACCCGAAAGTTGTTCGGAGTCCCGGATGAGATCCCGGACGTCATGAGGAGTTCCGGAATGGTCCGGAGGTGAAGAATTATATATAGGAAGTGCAGTTTCGGCCATCGGGAGAGTTTCGGGGGTCAGCGGTATTGTACCGGGACCAGCGGAAGGGTCCCGGGGGTCCACTGGGTGGGGCCACCCATTCCGGAGGGCCTCATGGGCTGAAGTGGGGAGGGAACCAGCCCATAGTGGGCTGGTGCGCCCCCCCTTGGGCCCCCCATGCGCCTAGGGTTGGGAACCCTAGGGGAGGGGGCGCCTCCACTTGCCTTGGGGGGTACTCCACCCCCTTGGCCGCCGCCCCCCTAGGAGATCCCATCTCCTAGGGCCGGCGCACCCCCCTAGGGGGCCTATATAAAGGGGGGAGGGAGGGAAGCCGCACCTCAAGCCTTGGTGCCTCCCTCTCCCCTGCTACACCTCTCCCTCTCGCAGAAGCTCGGCGAAGCCATGCTGCGGTGACTGCTGCATCCACCACCATGCCGTCGTGCTGCTGGATCTTCATCAACCTCTCCTTCCCCCTTGCTGGATCAAGAAGGAGGAGACGTCATGCTGACCGTACGTGTGTTGAACGCGGAGGTGTCGTCCGTTCGGCGCTAGGATCTCCGGTGATTTGGATCACGACGAGGACGACTCCCTCATCCACGTTCTTTGAACGCTTCCGCTCGCGATCTACAAAGGTATGTAGATGCATACGATCACTCGTTGCTAGATGAACTCATAGATGGATCTTGGTGAAAACGTAGGAAATTGTTTTGTTTTCTGCAACGTTCCCAACACTCATATGCTCCGTGTCGCTCAAAACACTTTTGGAGCCCCGGTTCTAAGCTGTAAAGCATGCCGCACTGAACGAGGGAGTAATCATCAGCACGTGTCTGCCAAGCGTTCATAACGTCTTGGTTCTGTGGGACGGGTGCGTAACTTAGCGGTGCTTCTAGGACATAATCTTTCTTGGCAGCTATGAGGATGATCCTCAGGTTCCGGGCCCAGTCTGTATAGTTGCTGCCATCGTCTTTTAGCTTGGTTTTCTCTAGGAACGCGTTGAAGTTGAGGACAACGTTAGCCATTTGATCTACAAGACATATTGTAAAGATTTTAGACTAAGCTCATGATAATTAAGTTCATCTAATCAAATTATTCAATGAACTCCCACTTAGATAAACATCCCTCCAGTCATCTAAGTATAACATGATCCAAGTTGACTAGGCCGTGTCTGATCATCACGTGAGACGGACTAGTCAACATCGGTGAACATCTTCATGTTGATCGTATCTTCTATACGACTCATGCTCAACCTTTCGGTCTTCTTTGTTCCGAGGCCATGTCTGTACATGCTAGTCTCGTCAAGTCAACCTAAGTGTATTGCGTGTGTAAATCTGTCTTACACCCGTTGTATGTGAACGTTGGAATCTATCACACCCGATCATCATGTGGTGCTTCAAAACAACGAACTGTCGCAATGGCGCACAGTTAGGGGGAACACTTTCTTGAAATTATTATGAGGGATCATCTTATTTACTACCGTCGTTCTAAGTAAACAAGATGCAAAAACATGATAAACATCACATGCAATCAAATAATAGTGACATGATATGGCCAATATCATATAGCTCCTTTGATCTCCATCTTGGGGCTCCATGATCATCTTGTCACCGGCATGACACCATGATCTCCATCATCATGATGTCCATCATCGTGTCTCCATGAAGTTGCTCGCCAACTATTACTTCTACTACTATGGCTAACACGTTTAGCAATAAAGTAAAGTAATTTACATGGCGTTTCTCAATGACACGCAGGTCATACAAAAATTAAGACAACTCCTATGGCTCCTGCCGGTTGTCATACTCATCGACATGCAAGTCGTGATTCCTATTACAAGAACATGATCAATCTCATACATCACATATATCATTCATCATTCATCACAACCTTTGGCCATATCACATCACAAAACACTTGCTGCAAAAACAAGTTAGACGTCCTCTAATTGTTGTTGCAAGTTTTTACGTGGTTGCTATAGGTTTCTAGCAAGAACGTTTCTTACCTACGCCAAAACCACAACGTGAATTGCCAATTTCTATTTAACCTTCATAAAGACCCTGTTCATCGAATCCGATCCGACTAAAGTGGGAGAGACAGACACCCGCCAGCCACCTTATGCAACTAGTGCATGTCAGTCGGTGGAACCGGTCTCACGTAAGCGTACGTGTAAGTTTGGTTCGGGCCGCTTCATCCCATGATGCCGCCGAATCAAGATAAGACAAGTAACGGCAAGCAAATTGACAATATCGACGCCCACAACTACTTTGTGTTCTACTCATGCATAGTAACTACGCATAGACCTAGCTCATGATGCCACTGTTGGGGAACGTTGCAAAAAACAAAAAATTTCCTACGTTTCACCAAAATCAATCTATGGAGTCAACTAGCAACAAGAGGAGAGTGCACCTACATACCCTTGTAGATCATGAGCGGAAGCGTTCAAGAGAACGGGGATGATGGAGTCGTACTCGCCGTGATCCAAATCACCGATGACCAAGTGCCGAACGGACGGCACCTCCGCGTTCAACACACGTACGGAGCGGATGACGTCTCCTCCTTCTTGATCCAGCAAGGGGGAAGGAGAGGTTGATGAAGATCCAGCAGTACGACGGTGTGGTGGTGGATGCAGCAGTGATCGCAGCAGGGCTTCGCCGAGCTTCTGCGAGAGGGAGAGGTGTAGGAGGGGAGAGGGAGGCGCCAAGGCTTAAGGTGCGGCTGCCCTCCCCCCTTTATATAGGCGCCTTAGGGGGGTGCGCCGGCCCTAGGAGATGGGATCTCCTAGGGGGGGCGGCGGCCAAGGGGGTGGAGTACCCCCCAAGGCAAGTGGAGGCGCCCCCTCCCCTAGGGTTCCCAACAGTAGGTGCATGGAGGGCCCAAGGGGGGGCGCACCAGCCCACTATGGGCTGGTTCCCCTTCCCACTTCAGCCCATGGGGCCCTCTGGGATGGGTGACCCCACCCGGTGGACCCCCGGGACCCATCCGGTGGTCCCGGTACAATACCGGTGACCCCGAAACTTTCCCGATGGCCGAAACTACACTTCCTATATATAATTCTTCACCTCCGGACAATTCCGGAACTCCTCGTGACGTCCAGGATCTCATCCGGGACTCCGAACAACTTTCGGATTACTGCATACTCATATCTATACAACCCTAGCGTCACCGAACCTTAAGTGTGTAGACCCTACGGGTTCGGGAGACAAGCAGACATGACCGAGACGACTCTCTGGTCAATAACCAACAGCGGGATCTGGATACCCATGTTGGCTCCCACATGCTCCTCGATGATCTCATCGGATGAACCACGATGTCGTGGACCTAATCAATCCCGTACTCAATTCCCATTGTCAATCGGTACGTTACTTGCCCGAGACTCGATCGTCGGTATCCCAATACCTTGTTCAGTCTCGTTACCGGCAAGTCACTTTACTCGTACCGTAATGCATGATCCCGTGATCAACCACTTGATCACATTGAGCTCATTATGATGATGCATTACCGAGTGGGCCCAGAGATACCTCTCCATCATACGGAGTGACAAATCACAGTCTCGATTCGTGCCAACCCAATAGACACTTTTGGAGATACCTGTAATGTACCTTTATAGTCACCCAGTTACGTTGTGACGTTTGGCACACCCAAGGCACTCCTACGGTATCCGGGAGTTGCACAATCTCATGGTCTAAGGAAATGATACTTGACATCCAGAAAAGCTACAGCAAATGAACTACACGATCTTTGTGCTATGCTTAGGTTTGGGTCTTGTCCATCACATCATTATCCTAATGATGTGATCCCGTTATCAATGACATCCCCATGTCCATAGCCAGGAAACCATGACGATCTGTTGATCAACGAGCTAGTCAACTAGAGGCTCACTAGGGACACATTGTGGTCTATGTATTCACACATGTATTACGATTTCCGGATAATACAATTATAGCATGAATAATAGACAATTATCATGAACAAGGAAATATAATAATCATTTTATTATTGCCTCTAGGGCATATTTCCAACAATATAAACAATACCAACACCTTGGCCATTGCTACAAACTGAACCATCAAAGTATAATCTCCATGGTACTAATGAAACAAGGTTCATATCAACATCATGCTTGTTATTAATCCGATGTTCAACAATGAAATTAGCAACAATTTGGCCTTTCATGGATTTTAGAGATTCATAAGCCAAATCATATTCAATCAAAGCATAAGCCCACTTGTCAATTCTACCACTAAGAATTGGCCTATGCAACATGTATTTAATGACATCGGTTTGACAGGCTACTACACAAACACTCGGCACTAAATAATGTCTCAGTTTTGTGCAAGCATAATATAAGCATAGACATAATTTCTCAATAAATGTATACCTTGTCTCTGCGTCCAATAAACGGCGGCTCAAATAAGTGATGGCATGCTCTTTTCCTTCGGTCTCTTGAGTTAGAACATCACCAATAACTCCTTCCTCTGCTGCAATGTAAAGTCTGAAGGGTTCCCTATGCTTGGGTGCTTTCATCACCGGAGGAGTGCACAAATAATTCCTGATCATATCAAATGCTTCTTGCTATTTTGCCCCCCAAGTGAAATCAGCATCATTTTTAACCAAAGGATAGGAGTAAATGCATCAACTTTCCATGATAGATTAGCTATGAACCTTCTCAAATAATTGACCTTGCCAAGGAACTTTTGCATATCTCTCTTGCATGTTGGAGCCTCCACTTCCTGTATAGCCTCTATCTTTTTGGGATCAATCTCTATACCATCTTCATGAATAATGAAACCCAAAAACTTGGCAGCTGACACGCCGAAAGCACACTTCAAAGGATTCATTTTCAATCCATACTTTTTCATTCTTTCAAAAGCTAAACGCAAATCAGCCAAGTGAGATTCAAAAGCATCCGACTTGACAACAATATCATCAATATAAACTTCAAGTATGACACCGAGTAAATCATGAAAAATCAAATTCATAGCCCTTTGATATGTGGCGCCAGCATTTTTTAATCCGAATGTCATCACTGTCCACTCGAATAAACCAAGGAAACCAGGGCATCGAAAAGTTGTCTTGTACATGTCCTCTTCTGCCATAAAAATTTGATTGTATCCGGCATTACCATCTAGAAAGCTAATAACCTTATGTCCAGAAGCATCATTAATAAGCATATCGGCTATTGGCATAGGATACTCATCTTTGGGTGTAGCCCTATTCAAATCTCTGAAATCAATGCACACCCTCAACTTGCCAGATCCTTTCTTCTCTACTGGGACAATGTTAGAAATCCACTCGGCATACCTTCAAGGTCGAATGAAATTAGCTTCAAGCAGTCGACCGATCTCTTCCTTGATCCGGTCATATATTTTTGGATTAAATTTTCTGGCCGACTGTTTATAAGGTCTAAAACAGGCCTTTATAGGCAACCAATGCTCCACTAGCTCTCGGCTTAACCCTGGCATCTCATGATATTCCCATGCAAAGCAACAAACATATTCTTTCAATAGCTCGATTAACTTAGCCTTACAATTGGCTTTTAAATTTTTGTTTATAAATGCCGGTCGAGTGACTGAACCATCTCCAATATCTATCTCTTCTAATGGATCGGCTGATGTAAAACCTTGTCCAAGTTTATCCATGTCATCCAACTCCTCTATAGACTGATACATATCGTTCTCATTGGATCGATACTTTACAAGACGTTTTTGTAACCACTCGGAATTAGGATCCATTTAAACATATCATACCTTGGAGCCGATTGCATTCACTCAGCTTTAAAGAGACGGACACAAAACCATTCTTGGTCGCGCTGAGAAAATCAAATTCTGATAAGTCACGTCCCGTCAAGCAAGTAGCGTTGGGATGTTGCCAATCCACCGATGCATCGGCCAAAGCAACACAGGCCGAGTTATCCGCATGAATAACTTCCACTTCATCATCAACCCACTGAATCAAAAACTGGTGCATAGTGGATGGCACACACTGGTTTGCATGAACCCAATCGCAGCCTAGTATGACGTTGTAGTTACCTTGCACCTCAGCAACAAAGAATGTAGTAGCCAAAGTTTTGCTTCCGACTGTAAGCTCCACATACATTACACCTTTGGCTTCAGTTTTCTCTTTGCCTTCAAACCCGCTGAGCACCATATTGGTCTTGATCAATTCTTCATCAGGCAAACCCAATTTCTTGAAGACTGAATAAGGCATAAGATTGACCACAACACCACCATCAACAAGCATCCGAGTGAGCGGCGACCCATTGATATGACCTCTGAGATATAATGGTTTCAGATGCATTACTGGTTCTTTTGGTTTCTCGAATATTGTGTTTTTAGGGCCAAAATCCAGCTGAGCCACCTCCCCTTCTTCATCTATAGCATGAAACTTAGCAGGTAAGTAATACACCATATTGATATCCATACCTTCATGAACCGGCATGGACTCATAGTCCAACATATCAGCCTCCTCCTCGAGTGCATCCACAGATTCTGAAATTTGTCCAAGTGAAGGAGAAGTAAGAAGTGCCGCAGACGATGTCATATCTGTTGCATCGTCCTCCTTTGGTGATGTAGGTATTGCTGTGATAGATGTAGAAGTTGTTGTATCTTGTATTTGTTTAGGCCTCCACACTTGTTTTGGTGGAACCATGGGTCGAGTGTCATCGAACAACTTATCCCTTTATTTCTCGGCCTCCTGATCTGCCATCTCTTGACTCCTTAACCTCTGTAGTTTCCTCTTTTGTGTCTTTGTTAGCCCTGGAGGACACCACTTTGGCTGAGTGTACTTAGGATCTCTTTTCTTTACCTGGCTGGTGCTTGCCTCATGGTCATTAGCCGAGTGCTTTGGCGCGATAGCAAGTATCGGCTCAGTCGGATTGCTATGCACAATCAGCTGTTGTATGGCGAATGTTTCGGTGCCCAAGATAAGTGAGTCGACATCCATTTTATCCTTGCCTTTTCCCGACTCAACTGCTGCAACACTTGGTGATTTAACACGCCATTCTTTTCGACTTTCCAGATGCATGAAGTTTCCACTCGGGCGCACCTTTTTACTCTGATGGAATCCACTCGGATAGATATCACTCGGATGGAATTCAGTCGGATGGAATCTACTCGGCCACATTTTTTCACTCGGATAGCTTCCACCTGGGTGCATTCTTACACTCGGATAATTTCCATCCGGTCGCATGTTTTGACCAGCCGACCGATAGTTACCGATGTTCAGTCGGCCTCTGTATGAATAGTCAAGTCGATCCCAAACAGATTGCGTATGCTCTTCTAGAAACGGCACCCTTGGTCCACTCGGTTTCATATACTGACTGAACATATCAGCTGATGGTGACCTTGGTCGCTTCAGATGAGTCGGCCGATTAAACCTAGAATCGGCCGACTGGTTGGTGTACTTGGACAGCAACATATCAAAAGTTGGCTTGATCCGTTTGCGCTGTACTTTAACTTCATTCCTTTTCCACTTGCCAATTTCTGGACTCTTGGGCTTGACAAATCTCACACGAGCATTTTCTTGCACTTGCAGTTGCCCCCCGAGTGTAGGATTCTTGATGGTGATTTTGATCACTTCCTTGCCATCGGGTTGCTTACCAAGCACAACCTGTCTCCCCAAGACCTTGTTGTCCTCCTTGTCTTTCCTGGGCTCACCAACAATGACATTAGCTTTATTAGCAGATTCGGCTACCTCCGGCTGAATGAGTAGCTTCTTCCCCTCCAAGTCCATGGTATTCATTGGAAAAGGCTGTTTATCAACTTGCATCTCAGAAAAGTTCAATCGTCCGTCATTAATGGCCGATTGTATCTGTCGTCGAAAAACATTGCAATCGTTAGTAGCATGAGAAAAAGAATTATGATACTTCCAATAAGCACGCCGTTTTAACTCTTCAAACGGCGGTAAAGTATGAGATATTCTAATAATCTTAGCCTGCAGCAAAGCATCAAATATTCTATCACACTTAGCAATGTTAAAAGTAAACTTCATCTCTTCATCACGATTCTTATGAATCGGTTTCAGATCATTGCAAGTAAAGGGTTTGGCCTTAGATGGCCAAACAAATTCAGTAGCAAAAACATCACCCTCATCGTCCGAGTGATCACTATCATATTCCACCATATTCATCTTTGGACGATCGGCTTTGTATCTATGCACTTCTTTGAGATCTTTGCTTCGGCTTTCCTGAGCCAAAGCCCTTTGTAAGACTTGGTTGATATTTAAGAACTCATAACCTTCTAGCTTTTCTCTAATGGGAGTTCTCAAACCACTCAGCACTAGGTCCGCCAAGTCTCTCTCGGTTATCACCAAACTAAAACACCGGTTTTTTGTTTCTCTGAATCTCTTGACGTAATCGGAGACCGATTCATCATGCTTCTGTTTAACCGATGTTAGATGTGATAACTTGAGTTCATTGTCGCCGCTATAAAAGTGATCATGAAATTTCTGCTCTAGTTGTGACCAAACCTGAATGGAACCATGTGGTAAAGAAGAAAACCATGAAAATGTAGTACCAGTTAAAGATAAAGGAAACAAACGCACTTTCAACTCATTTAGTGAGCCTGCTTCACCTAGTTGTGCTAAGTATTGACTAACATGCTCCCATGTGGTTTTTGTGCCCTCTCCATTGAACTTAACAAAATCTGGAATCTTATATCTCGGAGGGCACTGGATGGCATCAAAGTACTTGGGGTACGGCTTTTGGTAAATCCGATTCCGAGGTAACTCAAGTCCAAAATTCTCTCTAAGCATCTTAGCCATCTCCTCTCTAAGATTAGCTAGACCATCATCCGTAGTGGACAATGAAGCTTGTGGCAGTGATATAGGAAGAATATGGTTACTAGATGTAGGTAGGAATTGTGGCATGTATGTCGACCCATAATTTGGTAGTGGTCGAGTGGTTGTAGCTGTAGGTAGAGTTTGGTTCGGCGTCGCCACCGAACCTGTCATGCTCGTAATAGGATTAATGGGCATAGCCACAATCTGATTTGTTTGGGTAGGATAATAAGTCATCGGCACGGGAGGCGCCGATGCAATAGGTAAAGTCAGATTAGGGTTTTGCATACTAGCAGCTACACCATTATTACCACTAGACGATTGAGATATATTCTTTTGAGCATTAGTATTTTCTATAAAAGTTTGATAGACTAGATTGTTACCATCAGCAATACGACTTTCAATCTCAGCCCACTGCTCAGGAGAAAAGGCAGTACTTACAGAAGGCTTAACCTGTTCAGTTTGAAGAGGAGGGAACTTGATTTCTTCAATCGGAGTGATGTTGCCTTGGCGATCTTTCTTGAATTTTGCAAGGAACTCCTGTCGGTCCTTCTCCTCGCGCGCCTTCTTGTACTCCTCATAGACTTGGCGATGATCGGCCGATATCTCATCAAGACTAGGCTTAATGATGTTATCGGCGTCTACCTCAGATGGCTTGGTAAGATCGGACATGGTGGATGATGACGATTGATCTTCGGTCCCCAGCGGAGTCGCCAAAAAGTGTGTTGACACACAAACATGTCACGTGTACCCTCGACGCCGGGGGTGATGCACCGCAGCTCACGTCGAAGGAGACCCAACCGACAACGCGATACGCAAGACAGTCGACGGGCGCTTTTGCAGACCCGAAAACCCCACACCCCCGGGAGGGACCCCGCCAGGGAGTGCAGCGGCTATGGGCTGCCCTAGGTCGATTCGCTCGCCCCTAGAGCCTCGGGATTCGCAGCTCTCAAACACGAAGAACAGCGAAGAACGAGATAGAAAAACAGTGGAGAGATAAATCGTAGATTAAAAAGTAGTATATTGATTTGTTCTATTGTGTGTTGTTCAATCGGCCATCACCCCCAACATATATAAGAGGCGGCTGGACTTCCCGTACAAGTAAAGGATTCATCTAGGCTTTCCTTACAAGAAAAATTACATCAATTCATGTCCTAGAGTCCTAATTCTATTCCAACTCGGATTCAGTCTGAATCCGGCCCAAACTCTGTCTTCCTTCTTGCGCGGGCCGCCGGGCTTGCATATGATCTCCGATCGAGACGGCCCAAATAGCAAACTTGTGTGCCTCGACGATACGAACAACTCTCATGTTGATCACTTTTTCAAATAGGTCCATCTTGAATACTTTTCGAGGTCATGTTTATCTTTCAGTCGGGCTCGGTCTTGCAGTAGACTGGATTATCCGAGTCTCATAGTGAATTTGTAGACTATATATTATCTCTGATGATGATGACTCCAAAATCAAAGTTTACCGTCTTGATGATACGCACAACTTCTGTATTGAACACTTCTTCATCCAAGGTCATTTTGATAAACTTTCGAGCACATGTTCAATTTCACTCGGACTTGAGCTCATCCACTCGGATATTAGATACTTTCACTCGGATCGTCCGATTGGACTTTTTCACTCGGAAGACAATCTTTCACTCGGATGACTATATGTCCACTTGGATGACTATATTTCACTTGGAAGGCACTATCTTATTCAATCGGCAAGTTTTCGTCCCGATGGTAATCTTTTCACTCGGAATATTTTCACCTGGACGACAATTTCACTCGGATGATCATATTTCCACTCGGATGACTATATTTCCACTTGGATAATAATAATTTCATTCGGTCAGCAAACTTTCACTCGGCCGGTAAATTTTCACTCGACCGTAAACTTTCACTCGGATGGTAAACTTTTCACTCGGATTTCCGACTGAAAACATAGCTCGATCTTGATTTGTCTCTCCAGGCCTCATACGACCTCGGATTGAGACGAATTATATATGAAAATCGATCGGTTCGACGAGACAAAACTTTTCCGTGTTGAAGGTTTTTCGATTCAAGGCCGCCTTGATGGCCGAATTACTCGCGCAACCCATCAGACAAGTGTCTGGCACCTCGCGCCATATTTCCGTTGAGGTTCGGTCTGCAGTGTATTGCCTTAACTTTTGCATATGAACTCGGATTGAGATGATTTATATATCAAAATCGATTGCCTCGACGAGACGAAGATAATTTCTTAAGGATGCTCCTTCATCCGAGGTCATCTTGAAGACGTGATTGGCCAAAAACCACTCGGAACATTGAATTATGCCACTCGGAGTATAGTTTCGGTCCGCAAGATAAAATCGAATGAATATAACCGAAACATAAAAGTGGTTCCACTCGGCGACATGAATTTTTTCATGCTAAAAACCCGTTCACTCCAGACCATCTTTTTGCAATCTGTATCTTGCCAAAATCAGGTATCAACACCTTCCCCGGTCAGCCAGTGGCAGGGTGCTCCTCCTTGCGACATGGCCGTCCTGCTTGGTGATGATGAGCCCGAATCCTAACAACTGCTGCCAAAGTTTCAGAAAAAATATCAGTTTCGTAAGGCGTAGCTGTAGCTGTTCGCCCTGTGTTCTCTGTGTCAATTTAGCTTCGCTCTCCCTTGCGAGATTTGGCCTTGTTGTTTGTTCCTGTTGCTCTTTTGCTGCTAGCTGAAAACCTGAAAGAATTGGGGGAGAAACTAGGAGAAGAGTTGGTTGGTGTTCTCTGTACATATTCCTGTATAGGCCACTTACATACTTGTATTACCTTCTTTGTTGCCCCATTGCACATACTTGTAGCTGTAGCTGTTAAAGTTCAGTTTCGTCAGTTGCACTCACCGTGGGATTTTCTTCAGTTAGTGAAATAAGCCAAGCTGCGACTTTGTCCTAGTTTGTTAGTGTAGCCCGCCGCTTTGATCGGATCATGGGATGGCATTGATACTAAAATGATCATGGTGGTGATGTAGGGTAGCGGGCGAAAAGCTGTAAGTTGAACACAGCACCAAAACATCGAGTCTCCTGTTCATTGTTTTCTAACTGAGTTTGAGCTGGAGCTGACACCTCCCTCCTTCCTGGCAGCTTGGTAGCAATCCATGGAATAACAATCTAGCAGCAGCAGCAAAGTCTATGGGATAGTGAAATAGCATGACTGATCTATGGAATAACAACAGCAGCAGCAGCAGCTTGCTAAGAATTCATGGAATAACAAATAAATAAATTGTTAAACAAATAAACCCATTTGAAGAAGCAGTTAGAGCTTGCTGACTGTCTATTGGGTCTTCCTCTGAAACAAATAAACAAGCAAGAAAACAAGCATATTCACTGCATTCTATATACACATGGTCTCACCTTCGGAGTTATACAGCTGGTGCTGGTGTTCCAGTCCCCCCTTTGTACATCTTTTAGGAATTGACGTGATTGTCATCTTTCTTTCAGGGAACAGTGTTGCTGATCATTTCTGGCCGAATTCCGAGAAATCCTTGATTTCTTCTCGCCATACATATATCAGGTCAGCCTACCATATCCTTTGTTGTGACAAAATATTCTGGACATGTGCATTATTATCCACAATAGACTTGTGTTGAGAACAAAAAATTCTTGGAGCTATCATTTTTGCATTCAAAATCATAATTCATGGGAACCTGCTGCTGTCTAGAACTTCCATTCCTATTTGAAGATGTTTATATTGCTGCCATGTTGTTTTTTTCATCGGTTTTTCTTCAAAATGACATAGTTACTTTAAACTTGAGTGACATGCTATGGTTACCTTGTACCATCTGGCTCCCCTTGCTAATTCAGGATTTTATGCTAATCTTTTTGACATACATGGTTGTTTTTGACATGTGTGGTTGGTATCCTTGTCTCGATCTTGAAGTGATTATTATAAGATGTAGATGCTTAAATTGTTCTTGGTGACTTGCTGGATGTAATCACCATACTTTTATGTGGTATAATATCTACTCCCTCCGTTCCGATTTACTCGTCATGGTTTTAGTTCAAATTTGAACTAAAACCATGACGAGTAAATCGGAACGGAGGGAATATATATTTGTGACTTGTCCTCATGGCAGTCTACATACCAATATCTAATTTTTGAGGAAAATGTTGCTGAGTACTCCCTCTGTAAACTAATATAAGAGTGTTTAGATCACTAAAGTAGTGATCTAAACGCTCTTATATTAGTTTACGGAGGGAGTACATGCCAAACCAAAGTGATCATGAGATAGGATGTGTATATGCTCAAGTTGCTAATGATGAACCAAAGTGGTCATTACATAGCTAATGTTTTTCTTTTTTATTGTGCAATTTGTGTGGAAGTGCATGTGTAACTCCAAATTCTTTGTGAATGTTTTTCCTTTTTATTATTGTTACAGGGTGGCAGAAAAACAACATTCCAATCAGGCCCTTATCGTTTTTGGTTTTGCGTCTTGCACATGCAAGTGGCTGGACTGACCGCACCCAAATGAGAATCGGAAAGAGTCCAGGCCACAGGGCAACTCCAACGACTTTGCTGTCTGTAGACTTTGGCCATCCAACGCCATGCATCAAACGTCCGTGGCGTGGTCCGGACGTTCACAATCTCACAAACCGGAAGCAAAGCTGGAGGAAGTTTGTAGGCGTGCAGACATCCACCATGTAGGCCTTCGTCAACCTCGGCCCACAAAAAACCTTCTCCCTCGTTGCACAGATTGGTGATGAGGGGACTGTCATGACCATGCTCACAGAGAAGCCCGGCTTCATGGGCGAGTAGCGAGCGCTATACGCCATCCGCCGTGAGCGGTGGCAGCTCTATGTCAACGAGGCTGAAGGACGGGAATGTTGCCAGCGTTGGTAGCTCCGTGTTGTTTGAGCTGGGCCACAACAACTACAAGGCTGGATCGTCGACTCTAGCTCCATTGGGGAGGCGGCGTCGACGACCAGGCGCGGACTCAAACGAGTAGGACGTGAAACAAGACATGCCCATGTCCGAGGAAGAGTAGATTAGGGTCGGATAATTTTGCTATGAAAATGATTTATAATATTAACGAAATGTCGTGTATGCCTTTATTTGGTTCACTGGATTGGATTACGAGCTTTCCTAATTTCATCTTTTGATTGTAAACAAGGGATTAGCAAATATTATTATCTGGTTTGCATGAGTTTCATGTCTTTTTAATTGTCCATTTGAGCTGTCACGTTACGTTTGCTTATGGCATGTTGGTGGATGTTTGGCGTGTCTGATTTTCATGTCCGGACGTTGGTGTGTCGGATTTGATGCACCCAGTTGGAGTTGCCCTGGACCAAATGACATGACTGGACACAAAAATTGGCTTGTACTTCCTCCGTAAACTAATATATGAGTGTTTAGAATACTAAAATAATGATCTAAACGCTCTTATATTAGCTTACAGAGGGAGTACCTGAGAGTCCACATCGTCTTAAGTTTTCCAAGGAGACACATAGCCAGTTTCCGTCAACTCTAAAGTAGTAGTATGATCAACCTTTTCAATAAAACAATCCAGAACGAGCACATGCAGTACAATCTATATAGCAACTGACTAGACGTTGGCCGGCAGAAAACTATCCAGATGCAAGCTGCAAAGGCTGATACTGCCGCCGTTGTCACCCGCGAGCATCTTGGGCGCGTCCGTGAATGTCCGATGACGAGGGTCATACATTTGCAGCACCGCGAATTCGTCGAATTTAAGAGTGATGTAGAAGAGCAGTTTACCGTCATCACCTACTAGTATCCTCAAAGGCGTGATGGGGCTATACGCAGACGGGTCCATGGGGATCGAGTAAACCTTGATCCAGACCCCCTTGCAGGAATCGATTAGGAGCCATATGCCCATGGTTCCGACCTCCGGCAGGAGCATACACAGGGCCCCGTTGAGTTCCTGCAAGCTAGCGTCACACCGCTGACGTTGGCTACTCGGCGGGCCTCTGATCCCCCCCTTCCACTCCTCGCTCTCAAGATCGAAGCAGATCACGCTGTCACCGTTGAGCTGTGGAACTAAAATCAAGTAGAGGACACCCCTGACCACGACCGGGCGGCTGTTATACGAGATGCTGCTGCTAGGCAGGGGCTGCGCTTGCCTCCACCCCACGCCGTCTCCCACCGTGAGGATCTCACAGCTGCTGGGATTTATGCTCACCATCTTGTAGGCGCCCGACGGGGCGGCGCGGCCGAAGCCCATGAAGCCAAATTTGAGGTGAATCACAGTCTCCTCTCCGGTTGCGAGGTTGAGCAATGTGGCTATCCCCATCGAATAGCCGACGACGCACATCAGGTTGCCAGGGCTGCTGCACACAAGCCTTAGAATCGGATGAGCGTTTTTCATCACCTTGATGATGTGGCCGTCCATGTCGATGAGCCGCAGGGTCGACGGCTCGTCGCACGAGTTGGCGGCGATGGCGAGGAGCGGCTCCGCGCGGGCCTTGTGCGCGGCGACGAAGGCAGGGTCGTTGATGAGGGCGCGCCACTCCCGGCACACGGATTTGAACCGGCACGCCGACTTGACCGGCACCCACGACAGGATGTCGAAGACCACGTCGTGCGGCAGCCGGACGGGAGTGCCGCCGCCGCCTTCGGTCGCAGGGGCACGGGCTTCGTGGCGGCGCGCGGCGAGTTCCATGGGGGTCGCAACGCGGACGGCTTGATCCCCATGGCCACCGCCTACCTCTCACCCCCAGATGAGATCCAGATCGGGTCTTCCCAGCGCCAAGACACTGTTCGGATTGTGATACGTGGCCCGTGCTTCGCCGGCTCACCGCATATAATATCTGCTGGACGGATCGATCTGTGTCGTTTCGATTTTTGTACTCGTCCGTCCGTCGTCGATTTATAACCTGGTACTCCTTTTACTCTGTATATTAGAATTTTCTGTAGTCAAACTTAACAAAATTTGACTATATTTATATTAAAAAAATATCAACATCTGTCATGATAAAGTTATATAATATGAAATTTTAAGTCAAGACACATCAAGTGGTATTGATTTCAGATTGTGAATGTTGGCATTTTTTCTACAAAATTAATCAAATTTTATGAGGCTTGACTTTAATCAAATCTTATATGCAAATTAAACAGGACCGAAGGGAGTACATGTATGGTAGATAGATACACGTCCTTCTGTCTGTGTCCGGATTGGACAAGGAACCAAGGCCCAGGACCGACGGCTCTGTTCTGCGTACAAGTACGATCAGGTGAGGAGCCGGCCTCCGTTGAAGAATCAAGGAAAAAGTTTAAAATAAATCTTAAACTTGTAGATGAAAGCTAAATTGAATTCTTAACTTGTAATTTTGAAAAGAGGTAAATACATCCGAAGTCATAGAACTTGCACGCGATGATCAGTTTGATGCACAAACTTATAAAATACATGTTTCCGGTCATCAAACTTGTACAAGCGTTCATATACGATCACATTTCATGTACACGGACGTATCCATGGGCTATGTGGCATTCCAGTGTGGCCAGGGCCCATTGTCATCCGTTGTAGCATGTAGATCTGCAGAGAAGCCTTTGGCTTTTTTTATTTTCGTATTAAGCCCCTAAAAATAAAATGAAAAAACAAGCGATGTGGGGTCTTGAAGCTGCAACGTGCCCTAATAGTCATACGTGGACAACCACCAGACTACTGATCATTCATGTCTATATAGCATGACTAATTTCTGTATCATATAAACATTGACTGAAAATAATTTTTACAAGAAATGTAACACGGAAAAAATGAGCACCGTGGCTCGACCATGTGACCTTGTGCTCAAGGTTAACTAACATTACCATTGACAACACAACACGTCCAGATGTAAGAAAACAATTTATGTTCTTGTGTTTGTGACATTCAAAAAATATTTATGTGTTACAAAAAGATACGCGGCATTTTAAAAAGTTTCAAAAACTTGTATTTGGAAAAATGTTAATCAACACAACACGTCCATATTAACATTTTTTCAAATACAAGTTTTGAACCTTATGTGTATTGAAACATATACTCCATGTGATACATATATCTTTTGATGTTTTAAATACTCCAGTATACATCTATGTTTTGATACACATATATTTTAAATACTCCAGTATACATCTATGTTTGGAGTATTTAAAAAATATATGCTTAATACTTTTTAAGTGTATGATTGGCAGTTTTTTCAAATACAAGTTTTGAAACTTTTTTCAACTATGTTTTTAACATTTTCGGATGGTACGAAACATTTTAAAGCTACACAAACTGTTTTATACATTGTATAGGCATTTAAAAAATGTCATGACCAGTTTTTTTGGAATGCATGAACATTCTTAAAATGCAACGTATCATTTTTAATTACACAAATGTGGTTTACAATGTTTATTTTTTTTAAATGTCACACACCTTTTTTTGTAACACATAAACATTTATTAAATATCACAAATACAATAATATAATATTTTTTCTTACATAGAACAAGAAGGAATAACAACATGAAAAATATTTATCCCATTTGATATGTTGTGTTGTCGAAGCCCGATGGTAATCTTAGTTAACGTTGACCACGAGGTCACATAGTCGAGCCATGGTGCTCCCTTTTTTGGGGTTACATTTCTTGCAAAATTGATTTTTCGGCCGTGTTTATATGATATAAAAACTATTCGTGCTATCTAAACATGAATGGTCATTGGTTTGGTGGTTGTTAACCCAAGCCTAGTAGGGGCACGTCCCTAGTTTGTAACCGAACCATCCCTTATTTTTCCAATTTATTTTAGGGGCTTTATACGTAAATAAAAAGTCATTTTATTTTAGGGGCTTAATAAGTTAAAAAAAAAATAGATGCATAATACGTAAATAAAGAAAAAGCCTACAGATCTATCATGCGTGGTGGGCTTACAGTGGGCCCTGGCCATGCTGGCATATCACATAGGCCACGGATACGTCTACGTACATGAAATGTGACCGTATATGAACGTTTGTGCAAGTTTGATGACTAGAAACACGTATTTTACAACTTTGTGCACCAAACTGACCGTCACGTGCAAGTTCTATGACTCCCGGTGTATTTACCTCTTTTGGAAATTGGCACATTGAATTATTCAATCCTGATCTATTTTAAACCTTAAAAGCGTTCCCAAACAACGAAATCATTAATTAAGGAGTATTCATTGCAAAGAACACTCCACTTCCCAGGTCACGACAAGTGGCGCACATGCAACACGCCACTTGTCGCAACCTAGGAGTTTTCCCTTTTTTCGTAGATCCGTTTATTCAAAACGTTTTATCTCTTCAACCGTGCGTCCAAATCTCGAACCGTTTTCATTATTGGATTCCTTGCGTCGAGATCTTCAAAATTAGATCCCATATTGGTAGATTTTGATGAACTTTTTTTTCACGAAAAAACCGGACAAAAAAAAGCGGGCGAAAAAACCGAACCGGGAGCGTGTTTTTTTTCCTTTCCGAAAGAGGCACGTCCGTGCCTCTCGCGAAATCACAACCTTGCCTCTCGTGAAAGCAAAACCGTGACTCTCGTGGAAGGAAAAAAACGCGGTTTTTTTTTCGTTTCCAAGAGGCACGGCCGTGACTCTCGTGAAGGCACAACCGTGCCTCTCGCGAAAGCAAAACCGTGACTCTTGTGAAAGAAAAAAAAACAGAAAACACGCATTTTTTTCTTTCCTAAAGTCACGGCCGTGATTTTCGCGAAAGCACAACCGTGCCTCTCGCAGAAGCAAAACCGTGACTCTCACGAAAGAAAAAAAAACAGAAAACGCGTTTTGTTTTTCCCTTTGAGGCACGGTCATGACTTTCGCGAAAGCACAACCGTGCTTCTCGCGAAAGAAAAAAAACAGAAAACGCGTTTTTTTTCATTTCCGAAAGGCACGGCCGTGACTCTCGCTAAAGTACAACCGTGCCTCTCGCGGAAGAAAAACCGTGACTTTTGCGAAAGGAAAATAAAAGAAAACGTGTTTTTTTCGCACAATTTTTTTTCAATTTGTTTTGTTCGAAAAGCTAAGAAAGACCGGGAGGAAAAACCAAAACGTCGAAAAAATCCGAAAAAACCATTTAAAAAGCCAAAAACGCGTGCCGAAAAATAAAAAAACAAAATTCAAAGGAAGTGTCCAGAACGCGACACGTGGCGAATGGTTGAGAGTGCGCCAAGTGGCGCTGATCGTTGCGAGGCTCCCGAAGGAGCGCTCGTTAACTAGTTGCTCCCCGCAAACAAGGATCGGCAACGTGGCAGATCGAATCCTCGCATTGTTGTGTGCATTCGTTACTGGGCCGGCCCAACAGGCATGAAACAAGATTTTGTTTATTTTTTCGTTTTTTTGGGGGATTTATTTTTTCGTACAACACAAAGTAAAAATACCGAAAGGGTACGGTCACAACTGGTCTGGGCGAATAGACACGAGGCGATTTTTTTATTTTTTGTAAAACACGCATAGTAAAAAACACTTTTTGTAAAACATGCACCGTAAAAAAACAAATAAAAACAAGGATCGGCAACGTGGCAGATCGAATCCTCGCATTGTTGTGTGCGTTCGTTACTGGGCCGGCCCAACAGACATGAAACAAGATTTTGTTTATTTTTTCGTTTTTTTGAGGGATTTATTTTTTCGTACAACGCAAAGTAAAAATACCGAAAGGGTACGGTCACAACTGGTCTGAGCGAATAGACACGAGGCGATTTTTTTATTTTTCGTAAAACACGCATAGTAAAAAACACTTTTTGTAAAACATGCACCGTAAAAAACACATAAAAAGAAAAAAACTAGGATTCGTACTCACAACCTAATGCTGCTGAATTGCTCCCACTAGCAACTACAATCATTTGACGTTGATGTTATGATCTGAGGCCCGAACATTTAAACCACATAGGGCAGCGCCGAGATTTAAATCATTTTTTGAAGGGCAAATAAATATTGAAAACGTGCAGGCCCGAACAATCTTTGAAATATCCGTTTCTTAAGTGGGAACAATTTTAGAAAATTCTGAATAACTTTTAAAAAATACAAACATTTATTTAAAAACAACCAATTTTGAAAAAGGGAACACCGTTTGAAACATATATATTTTTAAACATGGGAACAAATTTTCGAACCTAATTTTTTTAAAAATAAATAAACAATTGTAAGAAATTGTCGTATAATTTTCTGAAATCTTTATGTCATTAATAAAATGTAATACACGTATTTGGCAAAATGTTACCATGTCGCATTTAAAAAATTGTAATTTCGTGAAATATTTTTGTTAAAAACTATTATCGGTATTTAAAAATTGTTCATAATTTTTTTCAGGAATGTTTCGAAATTTTTCAGGAACCTTTCTATCAGTTTTTTAATATATGAACGCTTCTAACAGTTTTTTAGTGCGACACGCTATTTATAATCACTAGGAGCCATCAGGGTTATTGGCTAGGTGCCATCTGTGCTAGTGCGTTTTCCTGAATTCGAGTCTCCTAGCGAAACTTAATTTTGCGGCTTCTTATATTTTTAGTTGAAAAACACACACTACAGAGTATAGAGCAAGCGAGAGACTGTGCTGTTTTTTTTGCGGCTGCTTGTATTTTTTGTTGAAAAAAAAATCAACAGACTATAGAGCAAGCGAGCGACTGTGCTAATGCGCCGGCCCAATTTGTCCTAATGTCCAGCCAGCCCTTGCCACGTCAACAAATACCAGCTAAATACCGTCAAGGTTTAAAATAGATCGGAATTAGGAAGTTTGGTGTGCTGACTTCTGGGATTGCAAGTTCAGGGTTCGATTTAGTTTTCGCCTACAAGTTTAAGGTTTGTTTTGGACTTTTTCCAAAAATCAAATAACTCAAATTCAGTAGTAGTATCCTCCGCGATCACAGATTGGGAAACAAAAGTGTACTGTCACTTTTTTTTCCATAAACCTTCCAATCTATCTATCTTCAATCATGGCAGTACAACGAACACCAGAAATAAAAATTACATCCAGATTTGTAGACCACCTAGCGACGACTACAAGCACTGAAGCGAGCCGAAGGCGCGCCGCCATCATCGCCCCTCCATCGTCGGAGTCGGTCGCAACTTGTTATAGTAGACAGTCGGGAAGTCGTCATGCTAAGGCCCCATAGGACCAGTGCACCAAAACAACAACCGCCATCAATGAAGAATAACGTAGGTAGGAAGGATTCAACCTGAAGTCACACGAATATAGACGAACAACGACGAGATCCGAGCAAATCCACCAAAGATAGATCCGTCAGAGACACACCTCCACACGCCATGCACCGCCGGAAGGGGGACTAGGCGGGGAGACCTTTATTCCATCTTCATGGAGCCGCCGCCGTCTCGGCTTCCTGAGCAGGGCACAAACCCTAACAAGACACGAAAAAATGATTAAAAACGTACCCTCACTTCAGTATGTGGCATCAACTCAATCCAAAAGAGATTGGGGTTTATTCAATAAGAATGCAAGAAGTTTGGTGCCATGCTTGAGAGCATTGAAGCCCGTCCCGTGAGTGGCCTAGGCGTGGGCTACTTGCTATGAACTTCTTCCCTTTGTTTCAATGCCATGTTCATGTTTGTTGCATTATGTGTTGGTCCCTATTACATTTTGGCTTTGATTGTGTAGGCATTCCAAACTTTGGAAGCCTTCAAGGCCCGACATGCGAACAAGCCATTCACCCTCATCCATTGTTAGACGCTCATCAAAGATTGTTCCAAGTTCAAAGATCAATATGCTGCTCTAAAGGAGAATGGATGGTCGGCAACCGTGGTTTGGGATGGAGATGGAGTGAAGAGGCCGAGGGGCAAGACCAACTCCAAGGTGGACAAGAAGCGTGATGTGGCATCTTTCGCCTTGAAACTTTGCAAGGCATGATGACCCAAAAGGAAGTAAGGGACGAGAGGAAGCCCAAGAAAAAGAGGAGAAAATGAAGGCCTACATGGAGCTCCAAACAAAGAAGCTCGACATGAAAGAGGTCGTCAAGAGTAGGAAGCTTGACGTGGAGGAGGTCGTCCAAGGAAGAAGCTCGAGATCGAGGCCACCAATGCAAACACCAAAGAAAAAGAGGTGGCGCTAGCTTTCATGACCGTGGACTTGAGCAAGATGTCCTCGGAGAAGAAGTTGGTTCGAGAAGAAGCAAAAGGAGATGCTCTATCTAGATGATTGTGCCACAGCCAAGAGCGATGTCATTTTGTATATCGGCATGAACTGGGGCCGTGAGACATGAACTTTGACCGTTTTTTCTATGTTGGCAAATGTGCCGACCGCTAGCATTTGTTTGCCGGCGTGAAAACTATGGGGGATGATGATTTTTTTTGTCGGCTGTCATAGGTTGAAATATCGTGGATGTCGCCTAGAGGGGGGGGGGGGTGAATAGGCGCTTTAAAATAATTACGGTTTAGGCTTGAACAAATGCGGAATAAACCTAGCGGTTAATTTGTCAAGCAAAAAACTTACAACAACTAGGCTCACCTATGTGCACCACCAACTTATGCTAAGCAGGATAAACTACTAGGTGATAGCAAGATATATGACAAGAAACAATATGACTATCACAAAGTAAAGTGCATAAGTAAAGAGCTCGGGTAAGAGATAACCGAGGCACGCGGAGACGACGATGTATCCTGAAGTTCACACCCTTGTGGATGCTAATCTCCATTTGAAGCGGTGTGGAGGCACAATGCTCCCCAAGAAACCACTAGGGCCACTGTCATCTCCTCACGCCCTCGCACAATGCAAGATGCCGTGATTTCACTAAGGGGCCCTTCAGGGCGGTCACCGAACCCATACAAATGGCAATCCTTGGGGGCGGTCAATGAACCCATACACTTTGGCAACCCTTGGGGGCGATCACCGGTACCCGTCAAATTGCTCGGGGCGATCTCCACAACCTAATTGGAGACTCCGACGCTTGCCCGAAGCTTTACACCATAATGATTGAGCTCCGAACACCACTAACCGTCTAGGGCACCCAAGCACCCAAGAGGAACAAGCTCAAGGGTACCAAGCACCCAAGAGTAATAAGCTTCTCAACTTGTAACTTCACGTATCACCGTGGAGAACTCAAACTGATGCACCAAATGCAATGGCAAGGGCACACGGAGTGCCCAAGTCCTTCTCTCTCAAATTCCACCGAAGCAACTAATGCTAGGGAGGAAAATGAGAGGAGGAACAAGAAGGAGAACACCAATAACTCCAATATCTAGATCCAAGGGGTTCCCCTCACATAGAGGAGAAAGTGATTGGTGGAAATGTGGATCTAGATCTCCTCTCTCTTTTCCCTCAAAAACTAGCAAGAATCCATGGAGGGATTGAGAGTTAGCAAGCTCGAAGAAGGTCAACAATGGGGGAATAACACGAGCTCAAAGGATAAAGTTCATTGGGGAAGAAGACCCCCTTTTATAGGTGGGAAAAATCCAACCGTTATGCTCACAGCCCGCACAGAGCGGTACTACCGTTCGTCCTCACGGTACTACCGCTAGGGGTAGCGGTACTACCTCAAAGGGTAGCGGTACTGCTGCTTGCAAGTGGTACTAAAAAATTACATTCGTGCCTACCACTGCTGGATTTGTGACAAGTTTTTGGTCCGGAGCGGAAGTAGCCACGGAAGTAGCCGCGGTAGTACCGCTCAAGCAGTAGTACCGCTGCAGCTTTTAAGAGGGCACCAAAACTAACACAACTTCTGCAAATGAACTCCGAATTCAACGAAACCAAGTTTGTTGGAAAGCTAGTGACAAGGGATAACACAATATTGATAGAAATAACAATAAGAAGCAAATTAGAAAAGGCCCATAATAAAATGGTGAGAACCCTTCCTCGAATAAGACCGGTAGAACCTCCAACACCGAAAACGCAATAGAAGAAGCATGTGAACTCCATTTTTGATGAACTCGAGCTTGTCATCTAGATGACCATAAGCTCTAAAACTCACAAAGAGAACCAAACAAGAACCAAGAAATATGATGCAAGCATGCAATGGTTTGATCTCTCTACGAACGATACGATCAAGCTACTCACTTGAGAGCCCCCCTTGATAGTACGACAAACGATCCTATAACCCGGTCTCCAAACTACCACCATGAGACCGGTAGAATAGAGAACCTATCAAGGCCAAACCTTTGCCTTGAACAAAGTCCACTTGAGCTAGATGTAGACGATCTTGACTTCCACAAGTAGGACCACCTTTCTTGATTGCGTTGGCTCGGTGAAGACTAGTAGATTGCTCCCCCATACTCCATCATGGGTGAGCCACTTTTCGGCACATCTTCACAAGTACATTGTCACCACAATAGACGGCAATATTCAAGCACTTGATCTCTTCGTGATGCATCACTTGAACATGCAAACCGCAACCTAACCCCACAAAGAACTCTCATGAAGACTATGGGTTAGTACACAAAGCGTAATGGTCAATGCTTACCATACCATGGGATCACTTGATCCCTCTCGGTACATCTTCTACGCTTTGTGATTTGATCAACTTGATTCACTCTTGACTTAGTCTTGATCAACCTTGAACCTTTCCAACTCTCTTCATTTGGATGACGCCTTGAAGGTAAGCATGAATGATCACACAATCTTCTTCTTCAAGACATGCTTGCAATAGGCTCAACTCTCACATGACCAATCTTTAGGTAATTCCTTGAATAGCACCTTGGTCAACACAAACGCTCCTTGAAACCAACACATGTACTCCATGAAAAGCCTATGGACAAAACCTTCAAATATAACTCAAGGTAACCATTAGTCCATAGAGATTGCCATCAATTACCAAAACCAAACATGGGGGCACCGCATGTTCTTTCAATCTCCCCCATTTTGGTAATTGATGACAATCACTTTCAAGAGAGTTTATACAAGGAATTATGCATCACCATGCAATGCAACAACCAATGATGCATGAGTATAAGATGCAAATGCTTAGGAACAAAACCAAAGCAAGAAGAAAACTCTTAAGACTTCTCCACAAAACTCTCTGAAACTTCTCCCCCATTGGCATTTAAATTCTAAAAAAATAAAAAAAATCAGAAACACATGAAACCTTGCTTGATGTAATGTCATGCCACCAAGATGACGTGGTAATTTTTTTGGCATGGTTGATGAAAGTTTGGACATACACCCCTCACAAACCGAAGCAACTCACTAGAAGGCTCATGGTTTCAAGAGGGAACAATGCATGTTTGATGACGAGCGGGAGATAGCTTCCTCTTATGGCCTTCAATTTTTTTTCTTCATTTAATATACACTAATACAACCGTCATGTGAAAATTAGGAAAATTTCAGGGGTCATTTGACCTTTTAAAGACATTTAAGTGATTTTCTAGCCATTTAATGACTGTAATTCAAATTTGAACTACATGTACATGCAACAGCTAACCATAACGGTTTGAAAACAAAATCATATTTGTGTACTTGCGTGCGAGTTAATTCAATGTGCAGTAAATTAGAAGGAATTTTCAAACATATTGGTCTCATGGCATGGACACATGCATGGAGTGCCATGGCATTTTAATTCTAAAAAATTAAAAAATGACCAGAAAACATGAAACCTTGCTTGATGTAATGTCATGCCACCAAGATGACGTGGTAAAAAAATTGGCCTATTTGACAAAAGCTTGGACACACACCCCTCACAAACCGGAGCAACTCACTAGAAGGCTCGTGGTTCCGAGAGGGAACAATGCATGTTTGATGACGAATGGAAGATAGCTTCCTCTTACGGCCTTCAATTTTTTTCTACGTTTAACATGCACTAATACAACTGCCATGTGAAAATTTAGAAAATTTCAGGGGTTATCTGACCTTTTAAAGATATTTAAGTGATTTTCTAGCCATTTAATGACCGTAATTCAAATTTGAACTACATCTACATGCAACGGCTAACGATAACGGTTTGAAAAATTATATTTGTGTACTTGTGTGCGAGTTAATTCCATGTGCATTAAATTAGATGGAATTTTCAAACATATTGGTCTCAGGGCATGGACACATGCATGGAGTGCCATGGCATTTTAATTCTAAAAAATTAAAAGATGAAAAGAAAACATGAAACCTTGCTTGATGTAATGTCATGTCACCAAGATGATGTAATGTCATGTCACGGCGTGAACGTGCCAGTGCACCAGGCGTGTGGCACTAACAGCATCCTGTGCCTCTGCCATACCCCGACGTCACCCTGCCGCACGACTGGCATCTGGATCCAGACAGGATCCAAGTGCCGGCGGCGCTGCAGTTGGCTAGGGCGCACGCGGAGGAGGTGCTGCGCTGGCGGGCGCTGCTGACACCGGAGCAGCGCCACGACGACACCTACACCCTCGACTCGCCGAGCTGGAAGCGGTGGTTCGCCTTCGAGCACGAGGAGGCATCGCGTCGTGCGCGAGGTCGACCGCAGCTTGCCGCCGCACCCGCTCATCGTCCGCGAGGAGGGCCAGGCGGCCCTTGTGGCGATCTACTGCGAGAGCGAGGAGGACGAGCTGCGCAGGGTGGAGGCGGCAGAGGAAGAGGAGGCCCGGTACGAGGCAGCCATGGCGCAGACCATTGCCCTCTCCGCGGTCGGCGACTGCGTGGTGCCGCCTGTCGCCCCGCCGTCCCCTCCTCGACGCCGCATCAAGGCCGACCCGGAGGCGCAGCCGGAGCCGTCCCCGATCGAGCGCTACTGCTGGACGGGAGTACTGCGCGAGTGGGTGTCCGCGCCACCGGTTTGGATGAGGGCGACACCGATGCAGGAGGCGGCCTACCTCGAGATGTGGTGCCAGCGACGGCTGGCCGAGGAGCGCCGTCGCGGCGAGTACGAGGAGATGCTTGAGCGCGACCTCAAGGAGGAGCAGCGCGAGGCTGAGGAGGAGGTGCGCCAGGCCGCGGCTGCACAGGTGGCCGCACAACCCCCCGTGCCGGCACTTCCCGCGCCGGAACAGCTCCCCGCGCCGGCACTGCCCGCGCCGGAACAGCTGCCCGCGGCCTACATCACCGCCGCCTGGAACACCACGTTCCCCTGGGCCGGCCCTGCGCCGACGCTGGTCGACCTCACCGACCCCGAGGAGGAGGAGGAGGAGGACGACGCCTAGGGCTGCGCGCCGCCTCACAGTTTAGGTTGTTTTTTTCTTAAATGCTAATGTGGACGCGTGGACTCTCGCCGGCCTTCGTGGCCAGTTGTAGTGTTTAATTAATGATATTTTTTTAAATATGCACGCGTTCTTTTTTTTCTAGCGTCGTTAAAATGGGTCGGGCCAGCGTTGGGCGCATGCGCCGATCCAAACGCGGAAGCAAACGTCCATGTCCGCCTGGCCGACCCAAACGGACAAAAAGCGGACAAAATCGCTGTCCGTTTGGGTCGGCCCGTTGGAGTTGCTCTTAGGGCGTGTTTGGTTGCCCGCATCGAGCCCAACCAAGCCCGTGCGGGATGAGTGTGGGCAGTTTGGTTGCTTAGTTTTTACTATTGGGCCTGCATAGCACGATGTCTAAAGCAGCTCTGGCCTGCCTCGCTGGAAACGCACGAATCGGCAGTTTCTCCAGGGACAGACCCGAGCGGTGCACGTGGGCGGGCGTGGCTGCACGCGCGCGGCCACCCTCGAGAAGTCGCGTTGCTTCCCGAAGCACCGACAATTATTAGCCTCACCGCCCCTCATCGCTCCCTCTCCCCACTCTTTCCCACTCTCCCAACTCTCACCGACGGCAGTGGATCGGAGCAGAGGAAGAATACCACCGGACTCCATCAATGGCGGTAAGCACTTCTCTCTCTTCGACATGCACGCTAGATTTGATCCACGGCGATAGATTCGATTCACGGCGGAGGGGAATGGGGAATAGAGGTAGATAAGCATAGGGGTAGTTCATACTAGTTCTTAGCAGTTCATATGAGTTCATACATGCAAGATCGGAATGCATAAGGTAGATTTCAGGATTGGGGGATAGGGGAATAGGGGGAAAGGGGGTACACAACGGACACCGGTTGACCGCAGCGGCTGGTCGAGCCGCTGGCCTTCATCTTCTTCTTCATCGCCGTGCGGGCTGGCGGGTCGTCCTCGTCGTCCTCGGCGGAGTCGAGGTCGATCTGCCAGGTAGGACAAACTAGCTCCGACGCCCTAGCTGGCATGTGCACCGCCTCTTCCTCCTCCTCCTTGGGCTCCCCGCCGATGACCGCCGGCGGCGCGATAGTTGTCTCCCAGTAAACTGCAGCACATCGGTTATTAGGAGCCCAGTAGGTCTTATACTTGCGCCACTTCTTCCTCTGTTTAGGGTCGTTGGAGACGGCTTGATTCATGGTCCAGCGAATGATGTCAACTGCCATCGCGCCCTTCCTGGGTCAGAAATCAGCATCTTCAGCTCTTCTTTAGTGGCCTTCATGACCATGACATTCGATTCATTCTACATGTCAGCCATGGAGCCGAAGTTCGAGCACACCTCCATGGTGTTCTCGAACTTGGTCCGTTCACCAGCCGTCCACCCGAGGAAGAAGGCCCTCCAGCCAATACCCCAAGGGAAGGGGTTGGCATTGGAGCTAGAGCTAGAGCTCATGGCGATGGGGAGGAGGAAGGTTGACAGTGAGAGAAGAGAGGGGGTGGGTAAATAGTGGTGGGCAGGGTGAGTAAATATAGAGGGATGGAGAGGAGGAGAAGAGAGACAGTCATGCCGTTTTAACTACAAGCTCTTGAATTAGCCATGAACTCTGTGCAATGCCTGACTCCATGACTTGTGTGCAGATCGAGGACATAGAGGTGCTCCCGGCTGTTGACAGCAAAGACAAGCAGCCCCTTCACCCAATGCCCGACGAGGTTGAGCTGCCACCCACCGCCGAGGAAGACCCAAAGATGCCTGAGGGTGGCGACGACGAGGGCATGGAGGAGCCCCCCCAGCAACAAGCGTCGCAACTACGGCCACTACCATCAGGAGGATGGCCCAACTCACTTCTGCAAGGTCATCCTTGCACCGAAGCTTGAGTGCATCCCCATGCCCATGGACTGCACCAAGCACTTCATCGCGATGCGGATGGAGTTCAAGCTCAGGAACAACACCGGCTGCTCTTGGAAGGTGATGGTCAAGCTGATGAACGGCAGGGTGACCCTGGATCAGGGTTGGGCCACCTATGCAGCCGTTCATCAGATCAAGATTGGCTACATGGTGACGTTCAAGCTCCTCACTCCCGACACTCTCAAGGTCATCATCTTCGGCGACGATGGCATTGAGGTCGTCAACAAGTGCGGGAAGCACGACGCCGCCTTCGCCGCCAAGGAGTAGGGCCGGGCCACCTCTTTCGAGCGTACTATCGAATTATGCTAGTTGATGGTTTATGCGTTGAACTATTATATATGTGGTACTGCTTATATCTGAATTATGCTAGTTGATGCTCTGTTTATAGTCTATTGTGCTTATGATGTGTGCTGCCGAAGTGTGGTGGTAACCTCACCAACTAGCCAAAGAGGTTACCACACATCAGGCCTTGCATACAACCAAACACCATGCCTTGGGTTTCTGGACTAACATGCAGGCAACCAAACACCAGACAATGTGGTTCAGCCCCATGCAGGTAAGAGGGCATGCAGGCAACCAAACAACATGCATATGATGCATTTGAGGATGCATTTGAATAGCCAGGCTGAGTAGAGAAGTGTATGCGATGCAGGGATTGTTGCGCACGGCAACCAAACACACCCTTATTGATTCTTCGCGGAGGTTGGCTCCTTAGGTAATCGCATTTGCATGCGTTTCCATGGGCCGACGCACACGAAAATAATATTTTTATGGGCCACACGAAAATAATTGATGAGAATAGAGCTGTCGGTCCTGGGCCTTGTTCCTTGTCCAACCCGGACATGACTTGTCAGTCCACGTACGGGAGGACATGTATCTATCTATCTATCCATAAATCTACGACGTACGAGCGAGTTATATAAAAAAGGAAACGACAGATCCGTGAGCCGGTGAAGCACGGGCCACATATACTCGATCTGGATCTGGGGGTGAGAGGCGCCATGGGGATCAAGCCGTCCTCGTTATGACCCCCATGGAGCTCGCCGCGCGCCGCCACGAAGCCCACCCCCCCTGCTGCGACTGAAGGCGGCGGAACTCCCGTCCGGCTGCTGCACGACGTCGTCTTCGACATCTGTCGTGGGTGTCGGTGAAGTCGGCGTGCCGGTTCAAATCCGTGTGCCGGGAGTGGCGTGCCCTCATCTCTGACCCTGCCTTCGTCACCGCGCACAAGGCTCGCACCGGGCCGCTCCTCGCCATCGCTGCCAACTCATGCGTCGAGCAGTGGGCCCTGCGGCTCATCGACATGGACGGCCATATCATCAAGGTGATCAAAAACGCTGATTCAATTTTAAGGTTTGTTTGCAGCAGCCCTGGCAGCCTAATGTGCGTCGTCGGCTATTCGTCGGAGAAAGTGAATGTGCTCAACCTTGCTACCGGAGAGGCTACTGTGATTCACCTCAAATTTAGCTTTATGGGCTTCGGCCGCGCTGCCCCGTCGGGCGCCTACAAGATGGTCAGCATAAATCCCAGCAGCTGTGAGATCCTCACGGTAGGGGATGGCGTGGGCTGGAGGCAAATGCAGCCGCTGCCCAACAATATGTCGTATAATAGTTCCCCTGTCGTGGTCAAGGGTGTCATGTACTTGATGTTAGCTTCGCAGCTGAACGGGGACAGCGTGATCTGCTTCGATCTGGAGAGCAAGGAGTGGAAGGGGGGAATCAAAGGCCCACCGAATATCCAACTTCACCGGTTTGACATTACCTTGGAGGAACTCAACGGGGCCCTGTGTATGCTCCAGCCGGAGGTAGGAAACGTTTACCATGGAACCATGAGCATATGGCTCCTAATCGATTCCCGCAAGGGGGTCTGGATCAAGGTTTACTCGATCCCTGTGGACCCGTCTGCGTATAGTCCCATCATGCCTTTGAGAATATTACATGATAACGGTAGACTACTCTTCTATGTCACGCGTAAATTCGATGAATTCGCGGTGCTGCAAATCTATGACCCTCGTCATCGGACATTCACGGACGCGCCCAAGATGCTCGCGGGTGGCAACGGTGGCAGTATCAACCTTTGCAGCGTGCACTTGGATAGTTTTCTGCCCGCCACCGTCTAGTGCTATATAAATTGTACGTGCTCCTTCTGGATTGTTTTATTGAAAATGTGAGTTTCTCAAAAGAAAAAGATCATACTGTTTTTCAGTTGATGAAATTAGGACATCGCGGGTGATCCACGAACACTTCAGTTCCACGCTCTGGAAGACCACCAGAGGAGACCTCCCCATCGAATAGGACTCAATCTACCTGCCCACACTGCACACGGCCGGCCTCGACAACCCATCCACCGAGGAGGTATGGAATGCGATCAACAAGTCCCACATGAGAAATCGCCGGGGCCGGACGGCTTCAATGACACCTTCTTTCGTGCATGCTGTCCGGTCATCAAAGTGGATGTTATGGAGGCCTTCAACCAATTCTACCACTTAGTAGGGGTTGACATGGCGACGATCAACAACGTGATGATTGTTCTGCTGCCAAAGAAGAACGGGGCGGCGGCGATCACAGACTATAAACCAATCAGCCTAATTGTCGGTGTCAAAACCGGCGGATCTCAGGTAGGGGGTCCCGAACTGCGCGTCTAAGACGGATGGTAACAAGAGGTAGGGGACACGATGTTTTACCCAGGTTCGGGCCCTCTTGATGGAGGTAAAACCCTACGCCCTGCTCGATTATTCTTGATAATATGAGTAGTACAAGAGTTGATCTACCACGAGATCAGAGAGGCTAAACCCTAGAAGCTAGCCTATGGTATGATTATATGTTGTCCTACGGACTAAAACCCTCCGGTTTATATAGACACCGGAGAGGGCTAGGGTTACACAGAGTCGGTTACAAGGAAGGAGATCTACACATCCGTATTGCCAAGCTTGCCTTCCACTCCAAGGAGAGTCCCATCCGGACACGAGACGAAGTCTTCAATTTTGTATTTTCATAGTCCAACAGTTCGGCCAAATGATATAATCCGGTTGTCCGGATACCCCCTAATCCAGGGCTCCCTCAGTAGCCCCCGAACCAGGCTTCAATGACGTCAAGTCCGACACGCAGTATTGTCTTCGGCATTGCAAGGCGGGTTCTTCTCCAAATTTTGAATGTTTGTTAAGCAGTGTCCGGCCCCATAAATGTTGGACCTCTTGGCTTCTGCGCCCAATAAGGGATATCTCCCACGCGTCGAATGAATATGAGGAGCCAGGGAATTTTTACATTCGCCCCCCTAGCCAGATAAATAAATTGTCTATTAAAGGGATGGAGATTCTTAGATCCAATCCATATCATCTTCCCCCAGCGAGAATCCATCGGAGCGTGCTTCGGAAAAATCCACTCCAGCATGGCCGACCTCCGCAGCTCCTCCTCCCGCCTCCGTAGCCCTAAGCCCGGTGATTGGGAGAGGTGTTCTGTCCCACACAGTCGATTAGTTGAACTGCAGACTAAGGGATTTCTCCCTCCAGCGTATATGGTTCCCGTCCGAGCCGGGCTCGCCACCTACAATGGCGGGGAGCAAGCGGAGATCTTCCCCAGCCCCTCTACGGGGGAGCGGGTATGCCTTGTTCCTTACTTATTAAGGGGACTCGGATTTCCAATTCATCCGTTCCTCCGTGCGCTCCTGGAGTTTTACGGCCTCCAACTGCATAATTTCACCCCTGCTTCCGGATTACACATCGCCGGCTATGTTGCCCTCTGCGAGTTATTCCTGGGCTGCGAGGCTCATTTCGAGCTGTGGAAAAGGTTATTTTGCCTCGTCCCCCGCACACAGGAGGGGTCACTTTATCAAGTGGGCGGAGCCAAAGTATGGCGCATCGCCGAAACCGGATACCTGCCCGGTACTCCAAAGAAGACGCCCGAGGACTGGCCTTCAGAATGGTTTTATATGGAGGACGTCCCCCTTCCGGACCCTGTTCGGCGGGGTCTTCCTGAGTTCAACAATGCTCCTTCGAAGAAACGCCGAAGTTGGCGCCCACGGAGCCCCCAGGAGGAAGACAACGGAGAAGTCCTTTACCTGATGAACCAGATTAAAGCGCTGGCTCAATCAGGATTGACAGTAATCGAGGTTATGTCAATATGCATAATGCGGGGAGTGTAGCCACTTCAATATCGAGGGCACCCCTTGTGGTGTTTTAACGGGAAGACGATGCCACCCGTTGCGGGCGTAAGGGTCCGGACAACGCTGCTGCTTTAGCAAAAGTCTTGTCCGAGCTGTTCAAGGGAGAGGAAGAGGAGTTTGTCCGCATCAAGCCACGGGATGGATTCTCCATGTACAACCCTCCAAGCTGGGTGAGTTATATCCCCTTACTCCCATTCTTCCCACATTCTTTGTCGTAGGTACTCACCTTGCCATTTTACGGCAGGAACTGCGAAAAGCCATAAGGGAGGTCAACAGCCCATCCCCACAACCAGAGGACCCCGACCGGGCCCTCGGTCCCGAACTCGAAGAAGATCCGGACATATTCATGGAGCTGATAGACCGACAGTTCTATCAATTGAGCTATGATGACGCCATGGTGGCCATTACGGCCGACTATGCCGGACTGCTCCCTGCGTCGCTCATAAGGAAAACAAAAATCCCAACTCCAAAAACTAGGATCCCCTTTTAGATACTTCACCTACCATATACATATGGTGTTTTACAGGGAAGGCATTCGGGACGCCGTGCCGAACCCGCAGCAACTCGCCAACCAGAGGCACCGTGGCCGGGTAGGCCAAAAAGGAAGGCGGTCAGGACGGAGACGCCGGCGCAGAGGTATGACAAAAACCCTGCTCCATGGTTGTCGTCTTTCTCAAAATGTAATGACGTCCATGTTTCTTTAACAGAAAAAACGCTCGCCGGAATATGTTCGGTGAGGCTGCCGATCATGCTTCCACCAGTCGGGCTCCAAGACCGGACATAGAGGCGAAAGCCGACATGGGGCAGACGCCGGATACTCCCCCTACAGAGGATGCGGATAGGCTATCCGCTACAAATTCAGAAGTGGAGAGTGCCATGAATCATAGGCGTCGCCGGGCCGTACTTCGTGACGCTTGCTTCTCACCAGAGGCATTTGATGCCTTTAATTCTGGAGACGCGTACCTCCGTGCTACTCAAAATGGTCTAGCCAGGGCCACGGACCAGTATGTAAGGGATGTACGGGTAAGCAAATTTGACGATTATATTATCAGTAGCCCCTGAGACTTGAAACAGTTAGCATAACTGATTTAAGGATCATCTATTGTGCAGGTTCTTACAGAAAAGAATACTCGACTGTCACAGGAGCTGGAGGAATGCAAGACCCAACTTCGGGCCGCCGTTGCCGCATTGAAGGAACCTAAAAAGTCCTCATCTGGTAACATTTCTTTCAAAGAATGATAGGTACCATATAGCGTGCGGTGTGGCTGCAGATCTAACAATAGATATTGCAGATGAATCCAGAGAGAATCCAGAGGACAAGCATGTCATACGACAGCTAAAGGCTGGCGAACGCGTGCTGACTGAGGTCAGGCGGGAGAAAAACAATCTCGAAGACGCCAATACCAAGCTGAGCATGGAACTGAAGGATGTTCAAGCCCAGCTTGCGGACTCCGAGAAGGAGAATAAGCGGCTTCGACGCGACATTTTCAGTAAGTGCTTGGATGAACCCTTAAAAGGGGGGGCGGCGGAGAAGCTGGCTAACAGAATTATGTCTGCAAGTATGCTGACGGGTCGTCCCGCGGAGGAGATGCCCGGGTCTGCGGGTGATCTTCTACCCGAGCTCTCACGACTGCACGAACAAGTTCGGCGGGTGATGCAAGGTATTGCCCAGGCCTTGTGGCCATCTGTCTCCTTCCCAGAAGGCATTGGAGAGCTTGCGGAGAAGCTCAAGGGAGCACGGTGGCGCTTCCGATTATGGAAGACATCGGCATGCCATCAAGGTGCCAGGGAAGCCTGGGCCATGGTGAAGACGCGGTATACCAATGTTGACCCAAACCACATGGCTGAGGTCGGACCTGTGGAGCCCGTTGGGAAAGAGATCCCCGTTAGCTTAGTGTATGGGCAAGTAGAATTAGCCGCAAAGTATTCCCAACAGGATTGTAGGCTAGACAGCCTGTTGGATGGTATAGAAGAGGAATTTAGTCAGTCTACATGACTACGTAATTAAAGTGACATGTATAATGCCTTCTAGGCGGATTGTAAATCATTTGTCATGGCGGACCTTTTCGCTTCAACCTCAGGACCCGATAGTCCGGAGTGTGTCCGAATACCCGCTCAGTTATATAAGAACCGGGGTATGCGTGGAAACCAGGCGTAGGGGTCATTAGTGCTTGAACAGACAAGTATCCAACTAGTTATGTTATATTACATGGGTAGTAAGAAACATCTTCTAGGGAGAATAGTTCCGTTAGGGGTTCCTTTCCCTGGGTATGCATGCCCTAAACTGCATGTCCGGACTGCGAGAGGAAATGCAGGAAAAAACATCTGGGGGCACATATGGAAAATAAATAAAAATCATCTTTTGTTCACCGACCGAGTATTCCCTTAAGAACGCTAGCTTTCTGCTTCACCTAGTCTGAGGTACACATCCGGCTGACCCGGCAGTAACAATCACAGAGGTGCTCCCCTTATGACCTAACCGAATTAACGGGAATGTAGGGCATAAATACAAGAGCCAGGCAACCCAACTTGGCCAAAACTTAAGTCATATCGATGCATATAATGGTGAAGAAAAGGTACATGCGGAAGAATAACACATGTGCGGGGCATGAAGCCCAGATAAATAATAAAGCTTCTGTGTAAGAAGCCCCCACGTATCAATACTAGGGAAAGGGCTAGCAGCAGCGCGGGTTTTAGGTGTATCAGTAGCGCGGTGACCGACGCTACTAATAAGGCGCTACAGCTAACACATAGCAGTAGCGCGTGCTCACCAGCGCTACTGCTACACAAGTGTAGCAGCAGCGTGCTTAATGGAAGCTCGCTACTGATAATAGCTATGGCGCGCTTCTCCTGTGCGCGCTACTGCTACTACCGCACTGCTGCTAACTGATCTCCACTCGCTACTGCTAATTTTAGTAGTTTTTTGTTTTTTCGGCATATTTGTTTTGTATTTGAACATGCTTTATAGAAGAATCTTTAGCACATACAAATGTCATCATGATACACATACAAATACCTGCGAGACCACAAATGTAATCATAGCATATACATACAAATAGTCTCATCATAATCATCATCCAACACAAAGTGGTATCTTGTCATCATCTCGAAAATAGCGATACATGCAAGTCTTGAATACTTGCAACTACAACGTCATCCATCTAAACAAAGGTATACGCGAGAAGAGCTATCACTATGAGTGAGAGCGAAACTATGTAGTACATGAGGTGGCGGTTACGAGTCCTCTCTCGCGCTAGCGTGAACCTCAAGTAACTAGCTTCTCCTTCTTGTCTGCTTTTGAAGCCTTTAGGGCTGGTGCCCGAGAACCCATTCACTTGCGCCTGACACTCATGCCACTCGTTGTACACCCCCGGAACCTTCCCTTTGTACACGACATAGCACTTCCATCTCGCCATCAAGAAACTAGGTACCTGTTAGAGATGCATGTTCATGAAGAGGATGTACAATCATATATATGCAACAAAATATACTAGAGCAACACCGAAAAAGAAAGGGTTAGCAACTAGATGCAACATACAGTACGCAAATTAATTAACTAGAGGTACGCAGGTCATCGTACGCAAACTACCAAAGTAGCGTTACGCAAGTTCGGCAGGGACCATGGACATCACAAAGTTTCATTGCTACAAAAAGTATACAAGTTCAATCGACACATATCATCATCATCGGCATCATAAATCACTAGAAGTTCCATCCTTCCATATCATCGAGGATGGACCCTAGCTTCTTGAACGGCGTGAGGTCTAGACGTTGCATGCCTATGCGAGTTCAGACGTCAGCTCGCGATATAGGACCGTGGTGGAACATCCCCTTCTCATCGACGACTTCTTTCATGATGATCGTCGCAATGTTGCTTTGGATGCGAAAGAAGTCATCTCTAAGTTTATAATCCGCTTCTCCATGAGATTCTAGCCACTTGTGGATATGATCATCATTTCTGCTTTTCATGCGAAGCTTTTGTGATCCGTGTTGAACTGAATCATGAGATGGACGATGTAGAATCCATCCTTCTTGCTTGGTTTTGGGACATGGATGCAGGAGAAGTTAGTTTTATGCGCGAAACCCATCTTCTTGTTCCTTTGTTTCCTGATCTGCATGTGGCCACCTCTAATGTTGAAGCCTTGGAGAGCATCATCTAGAATATTCATTATGTGGGTGTACTCTTTTTTCTCGTAGTCTCTGGAAGGGTCAAAATACACGGCGTGGGAGACTTGCGGGTAAAGAACGATAAGGATGACGCGCTCGTTGCTGCGGGGAAAAGACACCTCAAATTATTCCCCTATGAGAGAGAAGGAATGATTGAAATGTACGAAAGGGTTGTCCGGAACTGACTTACTTTGGATGATAAGGCACGAGGACAATTTCCCGGTCCTTATTCTGTACTATGAAGTTTTGGAGGTACTCCCTAGCAGTTTCACGCTCAAAGTCGCCGAGACTCAAGAAAGACTCGTGCATGTAGTACGGATCCGCCACACAGATTTGCGAGACTTCTTCACTCTTCATGACGGAGCTCATATGTAGCACAAAAAGGCGGACGATTGTAAAATCGAGCCGCCTTGTCAGAAACATCTCAAAGATATGGTCAAACCGTAGGAAGAACACCTCCGCAGGCCGTGTGTCAACGTAGCACTTCCCCTCAGGCACACGAGCCACGTATGTCGGATATCCTGGATCCTTTGAGGCTAGTAGGCTTTTCTCAGTCGATAACACATGGTCGTGCAGTCTCCTGAGATCCCTTGATTGTGCCTCCAGCGGTTTCGGCAGTAGCATCGGCTCGCCCGTGAGATGGAACATGGCCGCACCTTTCATGGGTACACGCTCTTTAGAATGCATCGTCTGGCTGCTTTGTGCTCTGGCTTGTTTGGAGGCAGTTATCTTCCCTGATCTCTTCCTCTCCTTTTTCTTGGGCACACCTTCCAGACCCTTCCTTAACCCCTGCCCCAGGGTTTCCGGGCTAAGCACTGTACGACCCCCAGATAGTTGAGCCTGTGTTGAGGCGACATCTTCAGGCGTGTCCTGTGAGGAATTCATGAAGAGAGACTTTTTGCAATCCTTCCAACGACCTTCCTGCTCGGGCATATCATCCATATCCTCATTAGCATGCTGATAGCCTGATTCGTCATATGGTTGACTCATCAGATCTATGTCACAGTCATACGCATTTGTATTGAGGAAACCCATAGGTTTGACCTCCGTCTCATCATCCATCTGTTCTACAGGACTAATTACATCAGCCAGTACTATTGCACCCCCTTCATCACGTCGTCCGCCGCTCTCACTCGGCACTACAGGAGCTGGTAATTGCGTAGGCGGGGTGGTGGTCTCCGCACATGCTTGTTGATGTGTGGTTATTGGTGTGCTCTCGGCCGGCTCCAGACGAATAAGATTCTTCGGCCAAAGCAGCACCCAACCCTTGTAGTTTCCAATCCGTGGCGGGGTCTCGTCGTCCTCTCCCACGGGATATAGCAGAGGAGGCAAATGCTCGTGCCCCGATTTCACACTCGACAAGTTAACCCTGAAGTTCCCAATGGGGATCAACTGGTTGTGGAACGTGGGTTGCATGGGGTTCATTATCATCCCCTTTCCCACGTCGACCTTCTGGCCTTTGATCAAGTAGAGTATGGTGCACGGGGTTTCTTTGCCCTGCAAACACATATGTCTGTGGCGTAAAACATCCGAAAGGCAACGAAAATGGAATATTCTATATATATATATATGTTGGTGCGACATGTAATTACCGTGACGGCGTCGAGCTCAGCCAAAGATGAAGGCCCACCTAGCATGCCAGAGAATGAGGACGGGCTGCTATGAGCGGGAGCGACTGCGAGAGGAGGCCCGGTTGCGTGAGCAAGTGATGGTGCGGTGTTGTTGTTGTTCATGGAGTTTCTCCCGACGAAACTAGTCATCGGGAAATCATGTACCGTCTTGTCTGGATTTTCCTTCGTCCAGTTGATGATAGCTGGAACCAAGTTAGTAGGGAAATCATTTCTGCAGGCAGTTACAACTGCATTGACTACCTGCTGTAGCAATTCATTTTTCTCCTCGGCTGTTTTCCCGCGTCCTCAGCTGCTTTTTTCTCGACCGCAAGCTTCACCTTTGCGTCGATGTCCTCCTGACTAAACTTCTTTTTCTGCTTCTTGGCCTCCGGGCCCTCGTTGTAAAACACCTTCCATGTGGCACCGTCTCCAGCACCGTGCACACGACCATATTCCGGCCGCTGGCCCAAAGGGAGTCCCTTAAGTTTGTTCAAGGCCCGGTTGAGAGGGGTGTCCCACTTGGGCCTCGTCGGAGAAGTAGGGCTTTCGGCTGCAAGCTGGTGATGCTTCTCCAGTAGTCTAATCAATTTCCTCGTGATCCGGTCCGTGTAAAAAACCATTTTCTCCTTGTCCCACTTGTAGCGGGCCCTGATGAAGTCACGCTCCAAGGGGTTGGTGAACTTCGCGAAGGGGTCTGGGAGACCCGCGGCTTCACGTTCCGCGTCCTCCTTATCCCATATGGGCCTTTTATCGAGGTAGCCACGGCTTCCGAGGCGATGCTTCCCCGTGTTCCTTTGCTGAAGGCTCTTGAATTTCGCAGCCTTAGCCTTGGCTGCCTCGGTAGCGCAAGTGTCCTTGAACTTTTCGAACTCCTCTTTCGTAAGTGTCGGATTTTCCTCCAGAATCTTGGACATGGGTTCGTCAGCCTCAATAGCTCGTTTCACCCTCCCTTTCCAGGAGGCCAAATCATTGCTAAACATGCCCATGGCATGATTGTTAATCTTTTTCATCTTCGGATCATCCCACGGTTGTTCTATGTTATCATCCCAGTCGGGGAACTTGAATCTCTTGTGCAACTTCGTTAGGAGCAACTACGTCAAATGTTCTTTACTCCTTAAGTCATCGTCGTTGATGCTCGCGCATTCCCGTAGGATGCATCCTAATTGGTTCCCATGGCACTTGCGAGGTTCTTTCGGCTCTAATGGCTCAAACTTGCCAGGTGCCATCTTTGTGATCACAAGTCGTCCAATTCCTAGTTTGTTAGGTTTTCATATCCTCTGCTTCTTATGCTTCCTCTTTTCGGTAGCGGCATCGGCGCCGGTACCTTCCCCGCCGGTCTCGGCGTCGCCGTCGGTGCCGGCGCCGTCGGTGTCGATGTCGGCATCAGTACCATCATCGAGGCCGACCTACAAACCTTGCTTAGCAGTCAAATAGTCAAGGTACTCTTGTTCACCCTCATAATCCATCTCGTCTGCATCTTGGTCAGAAGGCTCAGTTTCTTCGTTGTTCGACATGTTTCCTATGATTAAGTGTCCTCGTTTATTTCTAAAATTATGAATAAATGAGAAATGACATAAAAAACAAATCTATGTGCCAGCACTCGATATGCCAAATATGTAGCACAAATCATGCCTTTATTCACGACAAATTTCGGCATGACCTTTGCTAAAAAATGGACATATCGAGCGCCTGAAATTCACCAGAACGGAAATGAATCAACATTCCGGCATAACATAGGCCACTCGGATCATTTACCAAAATTGAACCAAAACATCACATGTCCAAATGACATGTTCAAATTCCAAACATGACATGTCCAAAACATGACATATCCGCGTATCACATGTCCAGTTCAAATTTGCATATAAATTTAGCCTACATAAATTTGCTTTAACAAGGGATGTTGATTTGGACAATTGCTAAATTCATAACTAAATAGATAACCTAATTAACCTACTACCCTAACTAAAACCTAAGTAAATTAACCGAAGAACCCTAGCTAGCAGAGAGAGAGGGGGGGTTTACAGAGGGTGCAGGGGCGAGGAGGAAGGCCCGACGTTGGCTAAGGTTGGGAGGGGAGGAATCAAGGGAGGGAGGCGAGGGCCGACGGGTCGGGAGCG
>NC_041392.1:689784334-689810403 GCF_002162155.2 Triticum dicoccoides | reverse complement strand
CGCCGGGGTCGGGGGCGAGGGCCGGGTCGGGGGCTAGCGCTGGCCGGGGTCGGGGGCAAGCGCCGGGGCGCGGCGGTGCGATGGGGCGCGGCGATGCGACGGGGGGAGAGTGGGGATTTGGGGGAAAAAGAGGCAGGATGAAGTAGGGAGAGTGAGAATTTTGGGTTAAGTGGACGTAGCAGTAGCGCGTTTAGACAAAACGCGCTGCTACTACCTTGACTAGCTGTAGCGCGTTTAGACAAAATGCGCTGCTACTACCTTCACTAGCTGTAGCGGTTTAGATAAAACGCGCTGCTACTACCTTCACTAACTGTAGCGGTTTCATAAGGAAATCGCTACTGCTAGCTTGACTGTAGCTGTTTTATAAGGAAATCGCTACTGCTAGCTTGACTGTAGCTGTTTCTCCCACTTTTATTTCCCGAGAGTAGTGAATGAAGGGAAGGTGATATATATTGCATCATTTGACGGTTAAATATGTATACAAAATAGGAACATATATATTACATCATTGGACCCATGCATAATAATGGCTAAGTGTGTATACAAAATAGGAACATATATTCATATTACATCATTTGACCGATAACATACAAAATAGGAACATATATTCCTCAGCGCTGACGTTTTCGTTTTTGAGTCAGCTTCTTTCCCTTCTTGTTCGTCGAAGAATAATTGATCCCCTCATTGTGACTTTGCCTTTTCCATGGAGTACGATTTTTCTTAGGTAATGTAGTATTGATTCTTCTTTTGACGTATACTTCATCATCATCGTCATCTTCCCTCATTGGGTTGCCGTATTGATCATAGTCTTCCTCGTTGGCGACTCCATCCATTCCAATGATGTTCCTTTTGCCTCTCCTCACGACAACACGACTGGGATTGCATGGGTCGGTTATGAAGAAGCATTGCGTCACGTGCTTAGCATGTACCCATGGCTCGTTTTTGGCGATAGCGTTCACGGTAGCGCTCTTGGCGTCGGGTATAGTCATGGTAGTGAAAATCTAGTTTTCTCTTTCGACATTCTTAGCCCATCTGACACGGAACATCGTCGTGTTGTGCAGTCCAGAGTAGTCAAGCTCCCAGATCTCCTCGACCCTTCCATAAAATCGTTCAGTTGCGCCGTTGTCGCTGCCGGTCATGCATTCCATCATCACCCCTGAGTTCTGATCATCACTGTCCATATCTTTGGCCTCCGTGTAGAACGTGTATTCGTTGATATCATATACCTGATAGGTTACGAGGTTGGGCGAGGGGCCATGTGCTAAGGCGTATATGAGCAATCCGTCCTTAGAGCCCTCCTCCGGGGGATTAGCAATAATATGCTCTTTGAACCAATGCAGGAAAGTGGAGTTGTGCTCTCTAGTAACTTCGGCGTCCGTCCTGCATACCCCCCGGTCACGATACTTCTTTGCGATAATTTCTTTGTGTAGTGCCACGAAAGGATCTACCTCGTCTAGGTGTTGTAGCACTACCAAGTTTTCTCTGTCAAAGTCGCTGCATCAATCTGAGTATGCCACGTGCAGTTCCCTGCGACCGTTGCAGTGACCTTCTCCTTCGAGCCTCCCATCGTGCTTGTTAACGGGCAAACCAACACTAACACCAGGCAGCTGGTCTGCGCCATATAGAAAATTCTCACAGAAAGAGATGCACTCTTGTGTCACATAGCCCTGGACGATGCTTCCATCCGGATGGGACATGTTACGAATGAATCCTTTGATGATCCCATTCATCCTCTCAAACGGCATCATGTTGTGCAGGAATGACGGCCCCAGGTCTATTATGTCATCCACAATATGGACACACCGATGCACCATCACGCCAAAGAACGCGGGCGGGAAGTACATCTCATGCTCATTCAGTATCACAACGATCTCTTCCTGTAGCCTTCGGAGCTGCTTCACACTGATCGACTTTCGAGAGATGACTTCGAAAAAGTTGCAGAGACCAATAAGCGTGTCACGGACGTGCTTGTCCATTATCCCTCTAAGGGCAACATGTAGTATCTGCATCATCATCACATGACAGTCATGGGACTTCATCCCGCTGAACCTTTTCTTGTCCATGTCTAGATATCTGTTTACCTTGCCACAGTAACCAGAACTAACTTTGACTCCTGTAAAGCACTTAAAGAATTGATGGATCTCATCCTGACTTAAGGTGAAGCAAGAAGGGGGGCAATAATCCTCTTTCTTTATTTTCTTGCCCTTCTTCTCCCATGCCTCTGTCTCTGTCTCGTCTGACATTTTACGGGGCGGCATGTGCAGATCTTCCCTGATTTTCAAATCTTGCAAGTCTTTTCTTGCCTTCGGCCCATCCTTGGTCTTATCCGGCATGTTCATCAGTGTTGCGAGCAAGCTCTCAAGGAAATTCCTACAGATATGCATTTGATCAAGGCAATGAGGTGTATCGAGTTTGTGCCAGTACTCCAAGTCCCAGAACACAGACCTTGTCTTCCATACCTTCAGCAGCGGCTCCGGCGCCTTTCTCATCGACTTTCCCGGCGCAGGCCACTTCTTCCAGTTTTTCAACAGCTCATCGATTTCGGCACCACTCCGCTTACGTGGAGGTCCTCGATGCTCAGCGTGACCATTGACTAGATCTCCACGGTTTCTCCATGGGTCGTCCTGTTCGAGCCATCTTCGATGCCCCATGTACACGATTTTCCCAGACCCACCATCTTTCCTTGACGTTAGCTGTTGAGACGTCGTATCATCCATGCACCGCATGCATCCGCAATATCCATGGCACACCTGGCCTGCCACATATCCGGAACCGAGATAGTCCTGCACTGTCGTGATTAGCGCGGCTCTCATGTTGAAATACTCACCTTTGCTGGCGTCCCATGTCTTGGCCAGTATTTTCCATAATGTGTCTAACTCCTCTTGAAGTATCCCCAGATACAAATTAATATTATTTCCTGGTTGTTGCCCTTGAATAAGCATGCTCATGTGAATGTACTTCGATTTCATGCACAACCAGGGGGAGGTTGTACATCCATACAAACACGGGCCATGTGTTATGGTTGGTGTTCTGGTTGCCAAACGGGTTCATGCCATCAGTACACGCGCCGAGCATGATGTTCCTTGCAGCACATTCAAAATACCGATAGAAACTTTTCAACGCTCTCCACTGGCTTCCATCCTTGACGTGTCTCAGCTTCGGATCATCTCCATCGTGGGGCTTCTTCCTCTCCGCGTGCCAGCGCATTAGCTTTGCTTCCTTGGGATCTACAAAATACCTCTGGAGATGCGGAGTGATCAGTAAGTACCATACCACTTTCTGGGGACATTTCTTCCCGGCCTTCTTGTATCGAGAAGCATTGCACACTGGACAACTTGTTTTTTCCGCGTGCTCCTTCCGATAAATTATGCAATCATTTATGCATGCATGGTATCTAACGTGTGGCAGATCAAGAGGGCACACAATCTTCTTGGCCTCATCAACACTACTAGGACATAGATTACCCGCAGGAAGAACATCCTTTAGGTACTTGAGATGCTCATCGAGGCTAGTGTCGGTCCATTTGTTTTTAGCCTTCGTCTTTAGGAGTTGGAGCGTGAAACTCAAGCGGGTCACCTCAGGATTGCGACCATCATACAATGGAGTGTTCGAGTCTACCACCAGTTGCTCCAGCTTAGCCTCCTCTCTAGAAGCAGCTCTCTCAGTACTCCTTGCGAAGCAATGCTTGAACATGAGGGTCCCGCACGATTGAACTTAGTACCGACGAACTCTGCTGCGTGGAGTCTATGTCGTTCTCTCCGCCGCCATGTCCGGCCCCTTCTCCGCTGCCATGTCCGGCCCCTTCTCCGTCGCCATGTCCGGCCTCTTCCCCACCGCCATTATCGATCATCTCTTCGTCTTGCCCCATGTCATCATTGCCTGCCCCGTCGACATCCTCAACATCGTCATCCTCATCTTCAATTATCCACCGAGTATAGCCATCCATGAAACCAGTCATGAGCAGGTGTGCTTCGACACGACCATCGTCATGGGGGTCGAGCCAAACTATTCCTTTGCATTTTCGACACGGACATAAAACCTCTATCCGGTTATTTTCTTTCATGTCCTGCACCGCCGACCGCAACCACCTGTCCACCATCGTTCCACTGACCATCGTCAACTCTGCACGGTAATATAATAAACAAATTGATTATAAAAATGAGTGCATGCATCAAAGTCATATAAAAATTCGGCATGACCTTCCTTAAAAATAGGACATATATAGATCTAGAGTTTGCCCGGAATTTGCCAAGACGGAAATAAATCGACATTTCGGCAAAACATAGGCAACTCAAAAGCACAATTTGGCATCAACTCATGCCACACACACAATTTCCATAGACATATCACACACACATAAACATATTTCCATTTTGCAAAAGCATGAAATTTTAATCACCTATATCTCGAGATCGAGCACACGATGGAGATGATGATGTAGGGAGATCAAAAGTGCATAAAGCTCTTCTTGACAAAGATAGATCTAGTTAGGGGGCAAATAGGTCACTTAACTAAATACTACATCTACCTAGCTACCTAATTTGGGAGGAGACAACTTCAACTAGTGGAGGGGGAAGGAAAAAGAGAAAGGAGATGCATTAATGGAGGTGTTGTAGTTAGGTAGGAGTAATGAAGAGAGAGAAAGGTAGGTAGAAGAGGGAGAGTAATGGGGGAGAAGTATTGAGGAAGAAGAAGAGTGAGAGTGGGAGAGGTAGGGGAAAGGGAGAGGAGGGGGAGGGGGAGGGGAAGGGGGAGGGTGGGTGGGGAGAAAAGGTGGTGGGTGCGGGTTAGCAGTAGCGCGGGACGTAAACCGGGCTGCTGCTAAGAAAGTAGCAGCAGCGCGCTTTAGGTACAAGCGGTACTGCTAACCGGGACCAAAAGTGTGCCAGATTTGAAAATTAGCAGCAACGACCTCAGAAAAACCGCACTACTGCTACAGCTATAGCAGTAGCGCGGCTCGCGGCACCGCGCTGCTGCTAAATGGAGTTGGGTGGGCACTGTCGGTCCATATTTGTAGCAGCGCGGGTTACGCCGAACGCGCTACTGCTAAGCAATTGTCAGTAGCGGGTTTTCCACACCCGCGCTACTGCTAATTAGCAACAACGCTCCTTTTTGAGCCGCGATGCTGCTAAGATTCTGTGTATAGGGTTTTCCCTAGTAGTGTATAATGGGCGCGGTTAGCGCGTCAATAGTGTGCAAGCGGGGCACAAGTTGGCCCTTGAAGGCCTTGAGAAAGAATAAAAGAAAGAAAGAGAAAAAAGACAGATAATGTATATGAAAAAATGGACTGAGGAAAGAGACGAACATAGAGTCCGGCGCTAGGCGTAGAATCTTTGGAGTCTGGCTGTGTTCCATGGGTTCGGCTCAAGTCGATTATTCGATGCATCCCACAGACGGTACGCTCCACCGGTCAGAACTTGGTTAATAATGAAGGGACCTTCCCATTTGTGCTCGAGCTTGGTTTTTTTCTTCTCCGGCAGGCGTAGAACTAACTCGCCAAAGTTATAAGTTTTGGCCCGTACTTCTCTGCTTTGGTATCTGCGAGCCTGTTGTTGATAGAATGCGGAACGGGCTTTTGCCACGTCACGCTCCTCCTCCAGGGTGTCCAGACTGTCCTGCCGATCGAGCTCGGCTTCTCTTTCTTCGTACATCCGCACTCGAGGTGAGTAATGAATTATGTCGCAGGGAAGAACCGCCTCTGCGCCGTACACCATAAAGAAGGGTGTGTATCCGGTAATATGATTCGGCGTGGTCCGCAGCCCCCAGAGTACAGCGTCGAGCTCCTCTACCCAGTGCGTGTTAGACTCCTTTAAGGACCGCACTAGTCTGGGTTTGATGCCGCTCATGATAAGACCATTTGCTCGCTAACTTGGCCATTGGTTTGTGGGTGATAGATAGAAGCATAATCGAGCTTGATGCCCATGTTGCTGCACCAGAGTTTTACCTCGTCGGCCGTGAAGTTCGTGCTGTTGTTAGTGATGATGCTGTGGGGGACGCCATAACGGTGTACAACCCCGGATATGAAGTCTATCACCGATCCAGATTTGGCCGTTTTAACAGGTTTGGCTTCTATCCATTTGGTGAATTTATCCACCATGACCAGTAAGTATTTTTTCTTATGGGTTCCCCCTTTAAGGGGTCCAACCATGTCAAGCCCCCAGACCGTGAAGGGCCAGGTAATGGGGATTGTTTGGAGGGCGGTGGGTGGCATGTGGCTTTGGTTTGCAAAAAGATGGCAACCGACGCAGCGTTGGACCAAGTCCTGTGCGTCTGCCCGGTCCGTCGGCCAATAAAAACATGTACGGAAGGCCTTGCTTACAAGGGCCCGGGCTGTGGCGTGGTGGCCGCCGAGTCTGGCGTGAATTTCTGCCAAAAGCTTCCGCCCTTCCTCTCCAGAGATGGACCTTTGAAGGATTTCGGTAGTACTTTTTTTATATAGCTCTCCCTCGTGGACCCTATAGGCTTTAGATCGCCGCACTATGCAGCGTGCCTCATTTTGGTCCTCGGGAAGTTCCTGCCTAGTTAGGTAGGCTAGGAATGGTTCTGTCCACGGGGCGATGATGGCCATTATTACGTGGGCTGAAGGTGTTATTTCGGTGGTAGAGCCTCCGATTATGTCAGAGTGTTCGGCATCGGGTATTTTGGCCGGGTCCGGACTATTGTTACCGGTGTCCCCTTCCCATACCACTGATGGCTTAAACAACCTCTCCAAAAAGATGTTGGGGGGATTGCATCGCGTTTTGCGCCGATACGGGCGAGGAAATCCGCCGCCTGATTGTTTTCCCAAGCCACATGGTGAAATTAGAGCCCCTCGAACCGAGCTGACATCTTTAGGACGACACTTCGATAGGCCGCCATCTTCGGATCCTTGGCATCTAAGTCTCCATTTATTTGGGATATTGCGAGGTTCGAATCCCCACGCACCTCCAGGCGTTGAATGCCCATGGAAACTACCATCCGAAGACCATGTAACATGGCTTCTTATTCGGCTGCGTTGTTGGAGTCTGTATACAGTATCTGCAGTACGTATTGGACTGTATCTCCGGTTGGGGATGTCAGGACGACGCTAGCCCCCAGACCAGCCAGCATTTTGGAGCCGTCGATGTGCATGATCCAATTGGAGTAGGCGCCGTACTCTTTAGGTAGTTCGGCTTTCGTCCATTCGGCGACAAAGTCGGCCAATACTTGCGATTTAATGGCTTGCCGGAGTTTGTATGTTATGTCGAACGGGAGGAGCTCAATGGCCCATTTGGCAATCCGGCCTGTGGTGATAACCCACAAGTATAGGGGATCGCAACAGTTTTTGATAAGTAAGAGTGTCGAACCCAATGAGGAGCTAAAGGTAGAACAAATATTCCCTCAAGTTCTATCGACCACCGATACAACTCTACGCACGCTTGACGTTCGCTTTACCTAGAACAAGTATGAAACTAGAAGTACTTTGTAGGTGTTGTTGGATAGGTTTGCAAGATAATAAAGAGCAAGTAAATAAAATGTAGGGGCTGTTTAGATAAAGAAACGATAAAGTAAATATAGCGAGTGTGGAAAAGTGGTGGTAGGAGTTGCGAAATTGCCCCTAAGCAATTGACTACGTTACTAGACCGATAGCAACTATTATGTGGGAGAGGCCACTGCTAGCATGTCATCCCTGACTTGGAATTCTATGCACTTATGATTGGAACTATTAGCAAGCATCCACAACTACTAATGTTCATTAAGGTAAAACCCAACCATAGCATTAAGATATATTGGTCCCCCTTCAATCCCGTATGCATCAATTTCTATGCTAGGTTGAAGCTTCTGTCACTCTTGCCCTCCAATACATAGTCCTATCAACATACAACTAACCCTATGGTGTGATCCACGCGCGCAATCATATGATGGGCACCAAAGTACAACAACATAACCACAAGCAAATTAAATCAATCATAGCAATTCATCAACCACCGATAGGACAACGAAAATCTACTCAGACATCATAGGATGGCAACACATCATTGGATAATAATATGAAGCATAAAGCACCATGTTCAAGTAGAGGGTACAACGGGTTGCGAGAGAGTGGACCGCTGTAGATAGAGGGGGAAGGTGATGGAGATGTTGGTGAAGATGGCGGAGGTGTTAGTAAAGATCGCGGTGATGATGATGATGGCCACAGCGGCGTTCCGGTGCCACCGGAGGAGAGGGGGAGAGGGGCCCCCCTTCTTCCTCTTCTTCCTTGACCTCCTCCCTAGATGGGAGAATGGTTTCCCCTCTGGTCCTTGGCCTCCATGGCATGGGAGGGGCGAGAGCCCCTCCGAGACTGGACCTATCTCTCTGTTTCTCTCTGGTTCTGCGTTCTCCTCTGGCTCTGTTTTTGCGTTCTCCTCTGGCTCTGTTTCACCGTTTCGTATATATATATGGAGATCCGTTACTCCGATTGGCCTGAAACCTTCGCCGTGATTTTTTTTCCGAATATTAGCTTTCTTGCGGCAAAAGAAGAGCGTCAACCACCTTACGGTGGGCTCACGAGGGTAGGGGCGCGCCGTAGGGGGGGCGCCCCCTGCCTCGTGACCACCTCGGGCACTGGTTCGCATTGATTTTCCTTCCGAATTTTCCATATTTTCCAAAAATAAGCTCCGTCCGTTTTTATCCCATTTGGACTCCGTTTGATATGGATATTTTGCGAAACCAAAAACATGCAACAGACAGGAACTAGCACTGGGCACTGGATCAATATGTTAGTCCCAAAAATAATAAAAAAAGTTGCCAAAAAGTATATGAAAGTTGAATAATATTGGCATGGAACAATCAAAAATTATAGATACGACAGAGACGTATCAACATCCCCAAGCTTAATTCCTTCTCGTCCTCGAGTAGGTAAATGATAAAAAAGATTATTTTTGATGTGGAATGCTACCTAGCATAATCTTGATCGTATGTCTAATCATGGCATGAATATTAAGACACGAGTGATTCAAAGCAATAGTCTATCATTTGACATTAAGACAATAATACTTCAAGCATACTAATAAAGCAATCATGTCTTTTCAAAATAACATGGCCAAAGAAAGTTATCCCTACAAAATCATATAGTCCGGCTATGCTCCATCTTCACCACACAAAATATTCAAATCATGCACAACCCCGATGACAAGCCAAGCAACTGTTTCATACTTTTGACATTCTCAAACCTTTTCAACTTTCACGCAATACATGAGCGTGAGCCATGGACATAGCACTATAGGTGGAATATAATATGATGGTGGAGGAGACAAAAAGGAGAAGATAGTCTCACATCAACTAGGCGTATCAACGGGCTATGGAGATGTCCATTAATAGATATCAATGTGAGTGAGTAGGGATTGCGATGCATCGGATGCACTAGAGCTATAAGTATATGAAAGCTCCAACTGAAACTAAGTGGGTGTGCATCCAACTTGCTTTCTCATGAAGACCTCGGGCATTTGAGGAAGCCCATCATCGGAATATACAAGCCAAGTTCTATAATGAATATTCCCACTAGTATATGAAAGTGATAACTCAAGAGACTCTCTATATGAAGAACATGGTGCTACTTTGAAGCACAAGTGTGGTAAAAGGATAGTAACATTGCCCCTTCTCTCTTTTTCTCTTATCATTTTTTGTTTTCTTTTTTTCTCTTTTTTTGGGCCTTCTCTTTTTTTTCATCCAGAGTCTCATCCCGACTTGTGGGGGAATCATAGTCTCCATCATCCTTTCCTCACTGGGGCAATGCTCTAATAATGATGATCATCACACTTTTATTTACTTACAACTCGATATTACAACTCGATATCTAGAACAAAGATATGACTCTATATGAATGCCTCCGGCAGTGTATCGGGATGTGCAATGATCTATCGTAGCAATGATATCAAAAAACGGACAAGCCATGAAAACATCATGCTAGCTATCTTACGATCATGCAAAGCAATATGGCAATGAATCCTCAAGTCATGTATATGATGATGATGGAAGTTGCATGGCAATATATCTCAGAATGGCTATGGAAATGCCATAATAGGTAGGTATGGTGGCTGTTTTGAGGAAGGTATATGGTGGGTTTATGGTACCGGCGAAAGTTGTGCGGTACTAGAGAGGCTAGCAATGATGGAAGGGTGAGAGTGCGTATAATCCATGGACTCAACATTAGTCATAAAGAACTCACATACTTATTGCAAAAATCTATTAGTCATCGAAACAAAGTGCTACGCGCATGCTCCTAGGGGGATAGATTGGTAGGAAAAGACCATCGCTCGTCCCCGACCGCCACTCATAAGGAAGACAATCAATAAATAAATCATGCTCCGACTTCATCACATAACGGTTCACCATACGTGCATGCTACGAGAATCACAAACCTCAACACAAGTATTTCTACAATCCACAACTACCCACTAGCATGACTCTAATATCACCATCTTTATATCGCAAAACTATTGCAAGGAATCAAACATATCATATTCAGTGATCTACAAGTTTTATGTAGGATTTTATGACTAACCATGTGAATGACCAGTTCCTGTCATCTCTCTAAATAGATATAAGTGAAGCAAGAGAGTTTTAATTCTTTCTACAAAAGATATTCCCACTCTCTAACAAATATAAGTGAAGCAAAAGAGCATTCTACAAATGGTGGTTGTCTAAGTGAAGAGAAACAGGCAATCCAAACTTCAAATGATATAAGTGAAGCACATGAAGCATTCTATAAAGCCATACTCAAAAGATATAAGTGAAGTGCAATGATCATTCTATAAATCAACCAAGGACTATCTCATACCAGCATGGTGCATAAAAAGAAAAAGAAAAACTTAAATGCAAAAGACGCTCCAAGATTGCACATATCGCATGAACGAAACGAATCCGAAAACATACTGATACTTGTTGAAGAAAGAGGGGATGCCTTCCCAGCATCCCAAGCTTAGACGCTTGAGTCTCCTTGAATACTTACTTGGGGTGCCTCGGGCATCCCCAAGCTTGAGCTCTTGCCTCTCTTCCTTCTCACATCGAGACCTTCTCAATCATCGAACACTTCATCCACACAAAACTTCAACAGAAAATTCGGTAAGATCCGTTCGTATAATAAAGCAAATCACTACTCTAAGTACTGTTGCAAACCAATTCATATTTTTTTGCATTGTGTCTACTGTAATATAACTTTTTCATGGCTTAATCCACTGATATAAATTGATAGTTTCATCAAAACAAGCAAACTATGCATCAAAAACAGAATCTGTCTAAAACAGAACAGTCTGTAGTAATCTGAACATTTACCATACTTCTGATACGTGCAAAATTCTATAAAAATTAGGAAAACAGTTCAAAGAGAATCAGAACCATTTGACGTTCCAGCTAAAAATGTAAAATCGCGCACTACAACCAAAGTTTCTGTCCTGCACCGTACAAACCATCAAGCAAATGTAAACATCCTAAAGGCAAACATTGGCACATTATTTTTATAATACAATGGAATTGTACAAGGGGATAATTATTTTTGTTGAAAAGTTTCTGTAATCAAGATTCACAAAGTTTCTGTGAGCATGAACAAAGTTCAAGGCTAGCTCCCACTTCAACAATGCTTGTCTTTCTCACTTTCACTTTCCTTTTTGAAAAAGTTTTGGGTTCCCCTCTTTATTTTTGTTGTTTTTAAACTATATGAAAGCACTCAACAGAAAGAAATGACTCTCTAAAACTTCCGGGTTGTCTCCCTGGCAGCGCTTTCTTTAAAGCCATTAAGCTAAGCATATAGTGCTCAAGTAGTGAATCCACCCGGATCCCAAGGTATATCAAAGCCAATTTTAATTAACAATGATTTGTAATTTAGTAGCGAGCACAAAGCAACATATATCAAGCAATGACGAAGTCTAACTCTCTTCCTATGCATTGGCATGTCATAAAAGAACAATTCATGCACACCTAGTAAAGGCCAATGCATAGTATAAACAGTTTCTTGCAATTTTATCATATTGGAAACATAGAGAGGTGGAGATATTTCCTCTCTCATAATGATTGCAAGTAGGAGCAGCAAGCACATGCATATTATATTCATCAAAATCATCATGTGCAACGGTAAAAGGCAACCCATCAATATAATCCTTAATAAGTGCAAACTTCTCCGATATAGTGTAGTCGGGAGAATTCAAAAAGATAATAGGACTATCATGCGTGGGTGCAATAGCAACAATTTCATTTTTTACATAAGGAACTATAGCAAGTTCATCTCCATAAGCATAATTCATATTGGCATCTTGGCCACAAGCATAGCAAGCATCATCAAAAAGGGATATTTCAAAAGAATCAACGGGATCATAGCAATTATCATAGCATTCATCCTTCGGTAAGCACGAAGGGAAATTAAACAATGTATGAGTCGAAGAGTTACTATCATTAGAAGGTGGGCACGGGTGATCAATCCGCTCTTCCTCCTTTTGTTCTTCGCTCTTCTCCTCATCTTTCTCATCTAATGGGCTCACAGTTTCATCAATTTCCTCTTCCATAGACTCCTGCAAAATATTAGTCTCTTCTTGGACAGCGGAGACTTTCTCAATAAGCGCATTAATTTCGTAATTGTATTCATAATTCTCATAGCAATATTTGAGGATAGCTAAATTTTCAGATCTATAACAAGCATCATCAATATCATCAAACTTTTTAAACATAGATTCAATTTCATAAGCACCCATAAAAGCAACAAATTCTTCTATTTGTTCCACATCATAGTAATCATATATACCTCTAGCATAAGAAGCCAAGGTTTCATTATCATTAAATTTGCATGAAAAGGGGAGGTGTGGAGAATTCATCCTAGAGCAACAAGTATAATCATATTCCGAGCATAGTTGTCCAACATACCACTTCAATATATAAATTTGACCCCATAATAGTTTCCCTTTTTGTGCCAAGCGGTAATCCCTAAAGTATTCACGTTGATCCAACGTTACTCCCATTACATAATTGAATGGGGGTTTTCTCAGGATTATTAAAGTAGTACATAATATCTTTCACATAACCAACATCGAGGGTTTTAGGAGGTTCCCCATCTCCATGAGGAGAAAGTACACCTAATTTTTTTGGTATTTCGTGTTCCATATCCATAACTAAAGATAGAGAACAACTAAGAACAGCAAATAAAAATTACTTAGTGATGCAGCAAACAAGCACACACGAGAATATTCACCCCACGCTATTGCTCCTCGGCAACGGCGCCAGAAAAAGGTCTTGATAACCCACAAGTATAGGGGATCGCAACAGTTTTCGATAAGTAAGAGTGTCGAACCCAACGAGGAGCTAAAGGTAGAACAAATATTCCCTCAAGTTCTATTGACCACCGATACAACTCTACGCACGCTTGACGTTCGCTTTACCTAGAACAAGTATGAAACTAGAAGTACTTTGTAGGTGTTGTTGGATAGGTTTGCAAGATAATAAAGAGCAAGTAAATAAAATGTAGGGGCTGTTTAGATAAAGAAACAATAAAGTAAATATAGCGAGTGTGGAAAAGTGGTGGTAGGAGTTGCGAAATTGCCCCTAAGCAATTGACTACGTTACTAGACCGATAGCAAGTATTATGTGGGAGAGGCCACTGCTAGCATGTCATCCCTGACTTGGAATTCTATGCACTTATGATTGGAACTATTAGCAAGCATCCACAACTACTAATGTTCATTAAGGTAAAACCCAACCATAGCATTAAGATATATTGGTCCCCCTTCAATCCCGTATGCATCAATTTCTATGCTAGGTAGAAGCTTCTATCACTCTTGCCCTCCAAAAAATAGTCCTATCAACATACAACTAACCCTATGGTGTGATCCACGCGCGCAATCATATGATGGGCACCAAAGGACAGCAACATAACCACAAGCAAATTAAATCAATCATAGCAATTCATCAACCACCGATAGGACAACGAAAATCTACTCAGACATCATAGGATGGCAACACATCATTGGATAATAATATGAAGCATAAAGCACCATGTTCAAGTAGAGGGTACAGCGGGTTGCGGGAGAGTGGACCGCTGTAGATAGAGGGGGGAAGGTGATGGAGATGTTGGTGAAGATGGCGGAGGTGTTGGTGAAGATCGCGATGATGATGATGAGGGCCACGGCGGCGTTCCAGCGCCACCGGAGGAGAGGGGGAGAGGGGCCCCCTTCTTCCTCTTCTTCCTTTCCCTCCTCCCTAGATGGGAGAAGGGTTTCCCCTCTGGTCCTTGGCCTCCATGGCATGGGAGGGGCGAGAGCCCCTCCGAGATTGGATCTATCTCTTTGTTTCTCTCTGGTTCTGCGTTCTCCTCTGGCTCTGTTTCACCGTTTCGTATATATATGGAGATCCGTAACTCCGATTGGCCTAAAACCTTCGCCGTGATTTTTTCCCGAATATTAGCTTTCTTGCGGCAAAAGAAGAGCGTCAACCACCTTACGGTGGGCTCACGAGGGTAGGGGGCGCCCTAGGGGGGGCGCCCCCTGCCTCGTGACCACCTCGGGCACTGGTTTGCGTTGATTTTCCTTCCGAATTTTCCATATTTTCCAAAAATAAGCTCCGTCCATTTTTATCCCGTTTGGACTCCGTTTGATATGGATATTCTGCGAAACCAAAAACATGCAACAGACAGGAACTGACACTGGGCACTGGATCAATATGTTAGTCCCAAAAATAATATAAAAAGTTGCCAAAAAGTATATGAAAGTTCAATAATATTGGCATGGAACAATAAAAATTATAGATATGACGGAGACGTATCAGTGGCGTCGTGGTTGTTTATAATATCATTAAGTGGCACTTCCGAGGCTACTGTAATCGAACACTCTTGAAAGTAGTGTCGCAGCTTCCAGGATGCCATGAATACCGCATAGGCTATCTTTTGATAATGTGGGTACCGTGACTTGCATGGAGTGAGGACAGTGGATACATAACATACCGGCTTTTGAAGGGGGAATTTATGTCCGTCCGCTTCTCGTTCGACGACGAGCACTGCGCTTACAACCTGATGAGTTGCCGCAATGTGCGACAGCATTGGTTCACCGATGTTTGGCGCGACCAGGATTGGGTTGGTTGCCAGTATGGCTTTTATTTCTTCCAATCCGGCTGTGGCAGCGTCCGTCCACTCGAAGTGTTTGGTGCACCGATGGAGGCGATAAAGGGGTAATGCCTTTTCTCCTAAGCGGGAGATAAAGCGGGTTAGAGCCGCCACACATCCAGTTAATTTCTAGATTTGTTTGAGGTCTGTTGGGGTAGCCAACTGTGACAGAGCTCGGATTTTGGCCGGATTAGCTTCAATTCCTCTACTGGAGACAATGAAGCCCAGGAGCTTTCCGGCTGGTACGCCGAAAACACATTTTTCTGGATTGAACTTGATGTCGTATTTTCGGAGGTTGTCGAATGTGAGCCTCAAGTCGTCTATTAGAGAGTCGACGTGTTTGTTTTTGACGACCACATCATCTATGTATACCTCTACTGTTTTGCCGATCTGTTTCTCCAGACATGTCTGAATCATGCGCTGATATGTTGCGCTGGCGTTTTTGAGCCCGAAAGGCATTGTGTTGAAACGAAAGGGGCCGTATGGTGTGATAAATGCCGTTGCGGCTTGGTCGGTCTCCGCCATCTTGATTTGGTGGTAGCCGGAGTATGCGTCGAGGAAACACATTGACTCATGTCCTGCGGTAGCATCGATAATTTGATCAATGCAGGGGAGGGGGAAGGGATCCTTTGGGCAAGCCTTGTTGAGGTCCTTAAAATCGACACACAAGCGTGAGGATTTGTCCTTCTTTGGTACCATCACCAGGTTTGCTAGCCAGTCCCTGTGTTTTATTTCTCTAATGAATCCGTCCTCTAATAACTTGGCTAGTTCTTCTCCCATAGCTTGTCTCTTAGCTTCAGAGAAACGCCGAAGAGTCTGCTTGACCGGCTTGAATCCCTTTAGAATATTGAGGCTGTGCTCGGCCAGCCTGCATGGGATTCCTGGCATGTCTGAGTGGTGCCAGGCGAATATATCCCAACTCTCGCGCAGGAACTCTCGTAGTGCGGCGTCCACGGCGGGGTTTAGCTGTGCCCCGATGGAGGCTGTTTTTGTAGGGTCCATTGGGTGGACTTGGATTTTGACTATTTCATCCGCTGGTTTAAAAGAGGTGGACTTGGATCTCTTGTCAAGTATCACGTCGTCCCTGTCCACTGTGGAGCGTAGCGCAGTTAACTCCTCGGCCGAAAGGGCTTCGGACAATGCCTCGAGGGCCAATGCGACTGTTTTGTTTTCGGCACAGAGCGCTGTGTCCGGATCACTAGCGAGAGTGATGATTCCGTTGGGCCCGGGCATTTTGAGCTTCTTGTACCCATAGTGGGGTATGGCTTGGAAGATCGTGAACGCCTCCCGTCCTAAAAGGGCGTTGTATCCACTACTGAACGGGGCCACTTGGAATGTAATTTCTTTGGACATATAGTTCTCCAACGTGCCGAATACCACATCTAGTGTGATTTTCCCGGCACAGCATGCTTCCCGACTGGGGATGATTCCTCTGAAGGTTGTGCTGCTTTGCTCAATGCGGTTCTAGTCTATTTCCATTTTTTGAAGAGTTTCCTCATAGATGAGGTTCAATCCACTGCCGTCGTCCATGAGTACTTTGGTGAGTCAAAAGCCATCCACAATTGGACTGAGGACCAGTGCAGCTGGTGCTCGGGCTGTTCAGAATTTAGGTTCGTCACTGGCATTGAAGGTAATAGCCGTGTCACTCCATGGGTTCATTGCTGCCACGTGGAAGATTTCGGCAAGGCTGCGGAGTGTTTGCTTGAGCCTATTATTTGATGCGAAGGTTTCGAAGACTGTTAATACCGTATTGTTATCTACGGGATGATGCTCTGTGGTATTTGGGATGAGAAGATCCTCACCACTTTTGGCCACCTGCCGGAGTACCCAACATGATCTAAGGCTGTGTGTTGGTGTGGTATCCGCTGTACTATGAATTTTGCAGGGGCCGTTGAGCCATCCCTCCAATACGGTTCCATGCCCTGTAGAGGGTTTTTGTTTCTTTGTAACTAACTCGGGTGTCTTATGATAGTGCACCCTTTTACTTCGGACTGGGTGTATATTCCGAGTCGGATTATCCCAAAATTTCGTTTCGGTTTTCCAGGCGCTTTCCATCCCGCAGTACTTTTGTACTATGGACGCCAAGTCAGCGAAGCGTGATATGTCGCGGCGACTTAAGGCGTTAAGGATTCCCTTGTCCGTGCAATTATTGCAGAAAAATGAGACTGCGTCTTCCTCGCGACAGTCCTTAACCTTGTTCATCACAAGGAGGAATATGGCCCAATAATGATGTACTGTTTCATGAGGCTCTTGCCTGATGTGGGAAAGATCGTTTATGTCTGGGTGGGTGGGTGGATTTGAGTCCGAACCCCTACCTGATCTGAGACCCAGGGGCCGAGGAGTTTCCGATCTTGGAAGTTCGGATTCCGGGATGTTGCCCGATAAGTCTGGCCCGCTACCTGACTCTAGGTTCAGGGCTTGGGTGATGTCCTCCCGTAAATGGGTGTCCGACTTGGAGAGTTCAGGAATCCGGACATAGTTAGTCCTCAAGATAGAGGAAGAATCACCGCATTATTCCTCCACCACCTCAATATGATGGGTGACCGGTGGAGAATTAATCTCCCATTGATTGGGTTTAAGCCCAATCCGATCATAGTCTGTAGCGACTCCCAAGGCAGCGATACGATCCAAGAGCTCGTTTAGGGAAGAGAGCTCCATTGGATCCATCTGCTCGGCAAATTCTGAGCCGACGTGGAGGCTGTTTTTGATGACCCGAGAAGTCATCGTCGGCGAAGCGGCCGAACGGGCGGTCATGATGAAACTGCCTAGCCGGAGAGTTTGGCCGATAGCCAGGGCTCCCATGGCGGTAATGTTGTTTTTAACAACGAGACGAGGCATCCTTCCTTACGGCGACGGCACAGTGGAACTCTCAATGAAAGCACCAATGTCGGTGTCAAAACCGGCGGATCTCGGGTAGGGGGGTCGAACTGTGCGTCTAAGGCGGATGGTAACAGGAGGCAGGGGACACGATGTTTTACCCAGGTTCGGGCCCTCTTGATGGAGGTAAAACCCTACGTCCTGCTTGATTATTCTTGATAATATGAGTAGTACAAGAGTTGATCTACCACGAGATCAGAGAGGCTAAACCCTAGAAGCTAGCCTATGGTATGATTGTATGTTGTCCTACAGACTAAAACCCTCCGATTTATATAGACACCGGAGGGGGCTAGGGTTACACAGAGTCGGTTACAAGGAAGGAGATCGACACATCCGTATTGCCAAGCTTGCCTTCCACGCCAACGAGAGTCCCATCCGGACACGGGACGAAGTCTTCAATCTTGTATTTTCATAGTCCAACAGTCCGGCCAAAGGATATAATCCGGCTGTCCGGATACCCCCTAATCCAGGACTCCCTCACTAATACACTCAGTTGCAAAGCTCATCCCCAAGGTCCTTTCCATTAGATTAGCGGCCGTCATCCACTCCATAGTCTCCCCGGTGCAGACATCCTTCCTGAAAACAAAGTGCATCCACAACAGCTTCCTCTTCGTCCAGAACACCGTGCGCGCTCTCCATCGCCATAGGACACGAGGTCTGTTCATGAAACTAGATATTGCGAAGGTGTTTGACACGGTATCATGGATTTCCTACTCAAACTACTCCAGAAGCTTGGGTTTAGCACGTGGTGGCGCGACTGCTGGCCCGACTTCTTGCTACAACCTCCTCGGCGGTCTCACTGAATGGCATGGCGGGTGCATGAATCATCCATCACCGCGGGCTATGGCAGGGCGACCAGTGGTGGGCCCACCTCAATTCAAGGGTATTCACTTGAATACCCATTATTTTTGTGAAAAACTATGTATATATCTATATACTGTGTTATATAAGGAAAACCGATACTGACACTTCGGAGTGTGTAAGTTAAACTTTTCAGCCCAAAAAGGGAGGCAGCCCATTGTCTATTTCTCCTCAATACGACGACATGGCCCATTGGCCCAAGTCACTCGCACACATCGCCCAGAAAAAATTCCATCTATCAGAGCCAGGCACACGAACCGGCAGCGCCGCCCCTGTTCTCTGGTTCTCGACCCAAGCGGCCAAGCCACGAACCGCCTGATCGGCACCACACGATGGCCACGATCCAGAGCTGCTGTCGCCTGATCGATCACAGGTACACGTGGCGGTGACTGCAGCATTGACGCGACCGACAAATACATCTTTGAATCCCTAATCCCCTGCCCCTTTTGGTTTGGAACTTTCTTGTAGGTGGCGGGTAGCAGGATAGCAGGAATCGATCTAATTTCAAAGCCACAACATGAATTCAACTATCGAAGGTATAATCACTAATTAGATGTACTAATCCTTTGACCCAGAAATTGGGCTCTCTCCTCTCATGCCGATTCATAGTCCGTGTTCTAACTGAATTTATCTATCACTGTCAAACTGAATTCAGGCGCTAGGCAGGGGCTGTGTTTGGTTGAGCTGTAGATTCTGAAAAAGCTGCTGTGAGCTGTGAGCTGTGAGAAAGCTGCTGTGAACTTTCAGCTGTGAAAAAGCTGAAAGCTATTTGGTTGAAACAACTGTGAAACTATAGATTTGACTATGAATTGTCTTTAATGCGCCCGAGAGCATGAGAGAGTCTTTATATGCTAATTGGCCGCAGAACACTGATAATGCAAGTTAATTGACATATACTCCCTCCGTTTCTTTATGTAATGTGTATTATTTTGGGCACGATGATCAAGGCGCACAATTATAATTGGCCGTAGAGACTGTTTATATGCTAATTGGTCATAGAACACTGAGAGCAATTTATTTTCATACACGCATGATATACAATGTAGCTCTGGATCCAATTGAGCCAATGACAAGACAAAAAATTAATTAGATAAGTTGTATAAGAAATCTGACCATAATCAGCTCAACTACTAATAAACACTAAAGTTGCTGGTGATCTCCTAGCTTTCATCAATCGCTCATTTACCATCTGAGCTCATATGCAACAAGCCAACAATCATGCTGAATTAACAATCTTGAAGGCAAACTTTGCTATGCAATGTTCTTCAAGAAAATACTTTATATGCAATGCTTCACAAACTCTCTTGTTGTCGTTACATAGATCGCCAGATTTTACCTGCAATCTTTGAGCACAGGAGGTCAAGAGTCGTGTGTATTCGATCTCAAACAGACAAGAAACTCTATACTGACGACAACATGAAACAACAACGCCATGGGCATGTATCGCTCCTGCCCTCATGTGAAAATATGGCATCCATGTACAATCTAACAATGAATCACATGCCAACTAACCATTCTGTACACACATCTCCCTCTTGCACCGACAGAACATTATACAACGAACAATATTCTTCCTATAGGCATTCTCACAAACACCTTGCAAGCATACTCCATACCGTGTACTGAACAAACACAAGATGATGGAGGGAGGGAGGGGGATGAGGGAATATGGAGGAAGGAGGGAGGAGGAAGGAGGTTGCTACCTGCCGGCGTAGCTCCTGGGGCGGCGTTGCTGTGTAGGAGCGGCGGCTGCCGGGTCCGATGGCCCTGCTGGAATGGGGGCGGCTGATCCAGAGAAGTGCTTGAGGCGGGGTAGAGGGGGTCCAGTGTGGCAGCGGACGTGGGAGGCAGCACCGGCGTAGGTGCGGGGGCGGTGTTGTTGGGCTGGAGCGGCTTCGGGGAGCGACGACGCTGCTGGGATGGGGAACGGCTGCTCGAGGGAGGCGCTCGAGGCGGGGCAGAGGAGGGTCCGGCGTGGCGGCGGACGCAAGAGGGGACGCCGACGACGGAGGGTAGGCGGCGGCGCCGACGGCCGAGGGTAAGCGGTGGCGCTTGCGGCGGCTGCCCGCGCTCTGGACGAGTGGAAAGAGACGGGGACGAGGCCCTCCATGTCGTTGTGGTGGGTTCACGTTCGCTGGGAGAGAAAAATCGAAAGGTTTTCCACTTACCAGTGGCAAAGGTGGGTAAATACCACGCAACTATCTGGGGACAGCTAAAAACGCCAAGCTGAAGTTGGGGGTACACCGACTGCGACAATTGCACTACGAGGAAGCTACAACTTTTACAACTTCTGCTTCTCATTTCCACCCTTTGGCTAGCTTATAGCTTTGAAAAGCCAAAAGTTGGATACAAAAGTCCAACCAAACACAGCTTAAGTAAGTTAGATGGGGCAAAAATACTTGAATGATTGCTTGGTCACATTCATTGAAAGAGATTTCTTCTTGCAAGTTAAGGATGAGGACATCATCACCCATTTTCAAAGCATCAAGGATCGCAAAGTTATCTTGTGATTTGTATGTTTTTTTATCATTTACTATTTCCGATCCTCTATATATTTTAGATTTTGCCATGATATGTTGAACAATACCAAGTCATGATCATTTTTTGTGATTATAATATATTATGTGGTATCTTTTATATAGTTTAGAACTAGTACAATATGCTTCTGTAATTGATTATACACCAAAAGGAAGGCTATAGACTTCTGTTTTTTCTAAAATTTGAATAAACAATTTTGAATTTCTGGGCCCGTCCCTGAGGGTGACCCACTGTCTCCATTCCTCTTCATTCTGGCCATAGACCACATCACCTGATCGAGGCGGCGGTTGAGCAGCAAAATGTGATGATGATGATGTGTATACCTCTTTCTTGTTGGTTCAATTTCCTTATGGAAATGATTGATGACACAGTAAACTCTACCACCATGGACACCTGGCAATTTTATTGGAATAATACCAAATATTCTAACAAAGAATCTACCTGGAATACATTGGAAATCCATCTGATGCTCCAAAACCCTTCCAATGGATCCAGAAGCCATGCACATTGCCCAAACAAAAAAATTCTTTTGGCTATTATTGCAAGATAGGTTGAATACCAGAGACCTTCTATTGAGAAAGAACTTCAACATAGAGACTGGCAGATGTGTATTATGTGAGGATGAACCTAATGCGCATCTAATGAACCTATTTTTTAGTTGGGATTTCAGTCAGAACTTCTGGTTGGATTGGATTCCAATGGAACATTGTTTATGACCTCACGGAAATGTTAATGGATGGGAAGACAAGAAATAACACCTAATGTTTCAAAGAATTCCTAATAGCAGGATGTTGGAGCTTATGGAAACACAGGAACAACATAGTTTTGAGAACAAGACCAAGAACATGGATTGCTGTATTGCATGCTTCAAGGAACACTTTGACACCATCATAAAGAAAGCTAAACCTAGCTTGAAACAGGGTATGCAATCATGGCTAGATTACTTGTAGATCTTACATTTTTGATCTTTCAAGCTGTACAACCATATGTAACTGTTCATCATTATTAATGAAAAAATAGAGTTACAGTGGGGGTATTTTAACCACTATGTTTGCCAAAAAAAATTTGCTAGGCAATAGTGAATCCGACAGATGACAATGATCTAAGTTAGCCCACTAGCCTCTCTTCGATAGATAGATTCTAAGTTTAGTATGTACGCCTTTTATTTTAAAAACTGGCATGAACTCATTATATAAGACCAAATGAAACCAAATGTCTAGATGGGCATACCAAATAAATAAATTGTATGTAAGCATAGCTGAATTGGTGATATGCTACGTCCGTTAGTGATTATTTTCAATACAATGCATATGTTGAATTTATTACTATATCTAACTTTAAGCACATTTGCAAATGATACAATTTCCAGGTTCTAGAAATATGCACACATAATAATACACTAGATATCACTATTAAAATATTAGTTGGACATTATTCGAACACCTCTCACATGATATTTAATGAAAATAAACTATACATCAACATTTGCACATACATACAAATATATAGGTGTGCCATATGGAATTTTTTCAATTGTCACAATCTTTTTAGAGATAACTTATGTAAGATCACCTAATTCAAATTTAGCATAAATAAAGTGACCGGTCATATACATTACAACTCACAACGAAGAACACTTGTTAACTATACCAACTAAATTATGTGATTAACTATAGCAAGTAACATTAAAATTATACTCCTTAATAGTATAGTAGATAACAATAAAAATAAATAAGTATACAAGTTTGTATAAAATATTAGTTCTATTTCACCCCATATCTTCTTGCGACTATTTGCATGCATCTTGTATAATAACATTGCAGTAGTCCTAGCACCCAAGATATATACCACTTAAAAGACCATATTTTCAGTAGGCATACTCCAGTTGCCATGGCAACTGCACGCACATGACATTACCCTCCTCCTCCCCTTCCAGGCCGGCCTTCCAGCCCCTTCCCCCAGGCCTTCTCGACCCCTCCCCTCCAGGCCTTCCTGCCCCCGTCCCTGCCCCCACCTCCCCAGGCATTCCCGCCGCCTGGTCTACCTGGCAGTGGGTGAATAGATGGCCGGAAGGACGGTCGCACTTGAAGAAGTTTGAACAGACCCTTCTCATGGTGATGGTGGAGGTCCATCCCGATCCTGAAGATAGCATGTCCCTCATGGAGAATGTAGGTGGTCATCCTGTGAATTTGAAGAGAGAAAATGAGTGAGATAATAGAAATGCAAATAATCTCTTTGTCCCCCTACACCGGCTTGTCTCAAACTCCAGTGTCCCATCTTCGTCCACCTGATCCGCCGCCTCATCTCCCTCTCCCTCTCACCTTGTCCGCCCTCTTCCCTCTTCGATTCGACCCCGCGGCCTCCCCGCCACACCCTCCCCACCGGCCACCAACCTCTTTCTCCGCCACCACATCCCCGCCCTCAGTCGCTGCGGAGATCACAATGCAGGAGTAGTTACATACCCGGAATGACACGATCAGGCTCCGCGGCCGCCTCTGCACTATATCCGGCGAACTACCGACACGGGCTCCCCAAAATGAGAAGGCGAGGGCGAGGGGGACTTTGGCAAGGGTCAGAGCCTCTTCACTCGGGCAAGTGGACCTCGCATCGCTTGCTATTAGCGTAGCATGGGCAATATGGGCCTGGCCCAGCTGGCGCAAGTATAGAAGAGCTAGCGAGAGAGCACTCATTTTATTTTATTTTATTTTATATTGATTCAGTTTAATTTTAATTCAAACGTCACTAGCACAAAAATGATTTGGATTCAAAAAATAGTGAATTTGAAATAAGTTAGCGAATTCAAAAATGATTTGGCTTATAGGTGAACTCCAAATAGTGACAGGCTGGGCGTGGCACACGTCAAAGTTCATTTTGAAAGAAAGCAGTGGCGAGTCCTAAAGCACGCTCGCCACTGCTAAGCTAGTAGCTGTGGCGGGCGACGAAGATTACCCGCCACAACTTTGTGTTTTCTAATTTCTTCCCGACTGGCAAGCTACTGAGGCGGGTGAAGTCCTGCGCCCACCACAATTCCCTCGCACACGTGTGGTGGGCAGCTTTAGTCGCCCGCCATAGCTATATTCCGCAGCCAGGCGCCAACCGTTTTCAAATATTTTCTAACCGAGGGTGGCGGGTTTTTGCAGTCGCGTGCCACAACTATATTTGGTCACGTAGCTACCTCCCATGCTTATACTTGGGTGGTGTGGGCTACTCCTCGCGACCGTCACTGCTCTACGAGACACTATCTACCCCGCGCCACTTGAATCTCATTCTACACCCAAACCCTTTCTCCCCTCCTCTCTCGCCGCCGCCGACATGGTGGTGTCGTCCGTCGCCACCGGCGAGTTCGTGGTTCCCCACCTCGAATGGCGTCGAGGAGCCAATCTTCCCCGTCGCCTACGTCGTCCGTCCCGCCTCGAAGTTCGTCGGCGTCGCCATGCAATGCTACCTCAAACTACTTCCCCGTGTCCGTCTGCTACCTCTTGAGCACTGCGTTGGTTTTCCCCGAAGAGGAAGGGATGATGCAACAAAGTAGCGTAAGTATTTCCCTCAGTTTTTGAGAACCAAGGCATCAATCCAGTAGGAGGCTACGTGCGAGTCCCTCGTACCTGCACAAAACAAATAAATCCTCGCAACCAACGCGATAAGGGGTTGTGAATCCCTACACGGCCACTTACGAGAGTGAGATCTGATAGATATGATAAGATAATATTTTTGGTATTTTTATGATAAAGATGCAAAGTAAAATAAAAGCAAAGTAGAAAGCAAAGGAAATAACTAAGTATTGAAAGATTAATATGATGAAGATAGACCCAGGGGGCATAGGTTTCACTAGTGGCTTCTCTCAAGAGCATAAGTATTCTACGGTGGGTGAACGAATTACTGTTGAGCAATTGACAGAATTGAGCATAGTTATGAGAATATCTAGGTATGATCATGTATATAGGCATCACGTCCGAGACAAGTAGACCGACTCCTACCTGCATCTACTATTATTACTCCACTCATCGACCGCTATCCAACATGCATCTAGAGTATTAAGTTAATGAAAACAGAGTAAGGCCTTAAGCAAGATGACATGATGTAGAGGGATAAACTCATGCAATATGATGAAAACCCCATCTTGCTATCCTCGATGGCAACAATACAATACGTGCCTTGCTGCCCCTACTGTCACTGGGAAAGGACACCGCAAGATTGAACCCAAAACTAAGCACTTCTTCCATTGCAAGAAAGATCAATCTAGTAGGCCAAACCAAACTGATAATTCGAAGAGACTTGCAAATATAACCAATCATACATAAAAGAATCCAGAGAATATTCAAATATTGTTCATAGATAGACTTGATCATAAACCCACAATTCATCGGTCTCAACAAACACACCGTAAAAAGAAGATTACATCGAATAGATCTCCACAAGAGAGGGGGAGAACATTGTAATTAGATCCAAAAAGAGAGAAGAAGCCATCTAGCTAATAACTATGGACCCGTAGCTCTGAGGTGAACTACTCACACTTCATCTGAGGGGCTATGGTGATGATGTAGAAACCCTCCTTGATCGATGCCCCCTCCAGCGGAGCTCCGGAACAGGCCCCAAGATGGGATCTCGTGGATACAGAAAGTTGTGGTGGTGGAATTAGGATTTTGGCTCCGTATCTGATTGTTTGGGGGTACGTAGGTATATATAGGAGGAAGGAGTACGTCGGTGGAGCAAC
>NC_041392.1:689777141-689783818 GCF_002162155.2 Triticum dicoccoides | reverse complement strand
TCGTGGCCTCCTCTTTTGTTTCTTGGCATAGGGTCCAAGTCTCCCGGGTCTTGTTCATTGAGAAAATCACGTTCCCGAAGGTTTCATTCTGTTTGGACTCCGTTTGATATTCCTTTTCTTCGAAACCCTAAAATAGGCAAAAAACAGCAATTCTGGGTTGCGCCTTCGGTTAGTAGGTTAGTCCCAAAAATAATATAAAAGTGGATAATAAATCCCAATAATGTCCAAAACAGTAGATAATATAGCATGGAGCAATAAAAAATTATAGATACGTTGGAGACGTATCAAGCATCCCCAAGCTTAATTCCTACTCGTCCTTGAGTAGGTAAATGATAAAAACAGAATTTTTGATGCGGAGTGCTACTTGGTATAATCTTAATGTAATTCTTCTTAATTGTGGTATGAATATTCAGATCCGAAAGATTCAAGACAAAAGTTCATATTGACATAAAAATAATAATACTTCAAGGATACTAACTAAGCAATTATGTCTTCTCAAAATAACATGGCCAAAGAAAGTTCATCCCTACAAAATCATATAGTTTAGTCATGCTCCATTTTCGTCACACAAGAATGCTCTCATCATGCACAACCCCGATGACAAGCCAAGAAATTGTTTCATACCTTAGCAATCTCAAACCTATAAACTTTCACGGAATATATGAGCGCGAGCCATGGACATAGCACTATGGGTGGAATAGAATATGATGATGGGGGTTATGTGGAGAAGACAAAAAGGGAGAAAGTCTCACATCAATGAGGCTAATCAATGGGCTATGGAGATGCCCACTGATTGATGTTAATGCAAGGAGTAGGGATTGCCATGCAATAGATGCACTAGAGCTATAAATGTATGAAAGATCAACGAAAGAAACTAAGTGGGTGTGCATCCAACTTGCTTGGTCACGAAGACCTAGGGCACTTGAGGAGGCCCATTGTTGGAATATACAAGCCAAGTTCTATAATGAAAATTTCCCACTAGTATATGAAAGTGACAAAACAAGGGACTCTCTATCATGAAGATTATGGTGCTACTTTGAAGCACAAGTGTGGCAAAGGATAGTAACATTGTCCCTTCTCTCTTTTTCTCTCATTTTTTTATTTAGGCCTTTCTCCTTTTTTTATATGGCCTTTCTCTTTTTTTTCCTCACTTGGGACAATGCTCTAGAAAATGTTGATCATCACACTTCTATTTATTTACAACTCAATGATTATAACTCGATGCTAGAACAAAAGATGACTATACGAATGCCTCCGGCGGTGTACCGGGATATGCAATGAACCAAGAGTGACATGCATGAAAGAATTATGAATGGTGGCTTTGCCACAAATACTATGTCAAATACATGATCATGCTAATCAATATGACAATGATGAATGTGTCATGATAAACGGAATGGTGGAAAGTTGCATGGCAATATATCTCGGAATGGCTATGGAAATGCCATAATAGGTAGGTATGGTGGCTGTTTTGAGGAAGATATAAGGAGGTTTATGCGTGAAAGAGTGTATCATATCACGGGGTTTGCATGCACCGGCGAAGTTTGCACCAAATCTCAATGTAAGAAAGGGCAATGCACAGTACCGAAGAGGCTAGCAATGATGGAACGGCGAGAGTGCGTATAATTCATGAACTCAACATTAGTCATAAAGAAATCACATACTTATTGCAAAAATCTACAAGTCATCAAAAACCTCGGCACTACGCGCATGCTCCTAGGGGGATAGATTGGTAGCAAAAGACCATCGCTCGTCCCCAACCGCCACTCATAAGGAAGACAATCAAAAAACACCTCATGTTTCAAATTTGTTACATAACGTTTACCATACGTGCATGCTACGGGACTTGCAAACTTCAACACAAGCACTTCTCAAATTCACAACTACTCAACTAGCACGACTTTGATATTATTACCTCCATATCTCAAAACAATCATCAAGCACCAAACGTTTCTTAAAACACTCCTAGGAATTTTTTTACTAATCTTGAATACCTAGCATATTAGGATTATTTAAGCAAATTACCATGCTATTTAAGAATCTCAAAATAATCTAAGTGAAGCATGAGAGATCAATAGTTTCTATAAAACAAATCCACCACCGTGCTCTAAAAGATATAAGTGAAGTACTAGAGCAAAACTATATAACTCAAAAGATATAAGCGAAGCACATAGAGTATTCTAACAAATTCCAAATCATGTATGGATCTCTCAAAAGGTGTGTACAGAAAGGATGATTGTGGTAAACTAACAAATAAAGACTCAAATAATACAAGACACTCCAAGCAAAACACATATCATGTGGTGAATAAAAATATAGCTCCAAGTAAAGTTACCGATAGAAGTAGATGAAAAGAGGGATGCCTTCCGGGGCATCCCCAAGCTTTGGCTTTTAGGTGTCCTTAGATTATCTTGGGGGTTCCATGGGCATCCCAAAGCTTAGGCTCTTGCCACTCCTTGCTCCATAATCCATCAAATCTTTACCCACAACTTGAAAACTTCACAACACAAAACTTAAAGTAGAAAATCTCGTGAGCTCCGTTAGCCAAAGAAAACAAAAGATCACTTCAAGGTACTGTAATTAAATCATTCTTTATTTATGTTGGTGTTAAAACTACTGTATTCAAACTTCTCTATGGTTTATAAACTATTTTACTAGCCATAGGTTAATCAAAATAAGCAAACAACACACGAAAAACAGAATCTGTCAAAAACAGAATAGTCTGTAGTAATCTGTAGCTAGCGAAAGATCTGGAACCCCAAAAATTCTAAAATAAACTTCTGGACGTGAGTAATTTATATATTAATCATCTTAAAAAGAATTAACTAAATATCACTTTCCAAATAAAAATGGCAGCATTTCTCGTGAGCGCTAAAGTTTCTGTTTTTTACAGCAAGATATCAAGACTTTCCCCAAGTCTTTCCAACGGTTCTACTTGGCAGAAACACTACTTAAACACAAAAAACACAACCTAAACAGAGGCTAAATAAACTATTTATTACTAAACAGGAGCAAAAAGCAAGGAATAAAAATAAAATTGGGTTGCCTCCCAACAAGCGCTATCGTTTAACGCCCCTAGCTAGGCATAACAAGCAAGAATAGATCTAGGTATTGCCATCTTTGGTAGGCAATCCTTAAGTGGATCTCATAATAGATTCATAAGGTAATTTAATTTTATTTCTAGGAAAGTGTTCCATGCCTTTCCTTAACGGGAATTGGAATCTAATATTTCCTTCCTTCATATCAGTAATTGCACCAATCGTTCTAAGGAAAGGTCTACCAAGAATAATAGGACATGAAGGATTGCAATCTATGTCAAGAACAATAAAATCTACGGACACATAATTACTATTTGAAACAATAAGAACATCATTAATTCTTCCCATAGGTTTCTTAATAGTGGAATCCGTGAGGTGCAAGTTTAGAGAGCAATCATCAAAATCACGGAAACCTAACAAATCACACAAAGTCTTCGGAATCGTGGAAACACTAGCACCCAAATCACATAAAGCATAGCATTCATGATCTTTAATTTTAATTTTAATAGTTGGTTCCCACTCATCATAAAGTTTTCTAGGAATAGAAACTTCTAACTCAAGTTTTTCTTCATAAGATTGCATCAAGGCATCAACGATATGTTTAGTGAATGCTTTATTTTGACTATAAGTGTGAGGAGAATTTGGCACGGATTACAACAAGGAAATACAATCAATCAAAGAGCAATTTTCATAATTAAATTGCTTGAAATCCAAAATAGTGGGTTTAGCAACATCTAGGGTTTTAATTTCTTCGATCCCACTTTCATCAATTTTAGCATCAAGATCTAAAAACTCTGAATTCTTGGAACGTCTTATAGGTAAAGGTGGATCATATTCAGTCCCATCATTATTAAGATTCATATTGCAAAACAAAGATTTAATAGGGGACACATCAATAACTTTTAGATATTCATCTTTATTTTCATAGGAACTAGAGGAACACGCTCTTATAAAGGCATCTTTTTTAGTACGCATCCTAGCGGTTCTTTCTTTGCACTCATCAATGGAAATTCTCATGGCTTTGAGAGACTCATTGATATCATGCTTAGGTGGAATAGATCTAAGTTTCAAAGAATCAACATCAAGAGCAATTCTATCAACGTTCCTAGCCAACTCATCAATCTTAAGCAATTTTTCTTCAATCAAAGCATTGAAATTCTTTTGCGAAGTAATAAATTCTTTAATATTAGATTCAAAATCAGAGGGCATATTATTATAATTTCCATAAGAATTGTTGTAGGAATTACCATAATTATTAGAGGGATTACTAGGATAAGGCCTAGGATTAAAATTTCCTCTATACGCGTTGTTACCAAAATTGTTCCTACCAACAAAATTCACATCCATAGATTCATTATTATTCTCAATAAAAGTAGAGAAGGGCATATCATTATGATCAGAAGAAACACTTTTACTAGAAAATAATTTCATAAGTTCATCCATCTTTCCACTCAAGACATTAATTTCTTCTATTGCATGCACCTTTTTATTAGTGGATCTTTCAGTATGCCATTGAGAATAATTAACCATAATATTATCTAGGAGTTTAGTAGCTTCTCCTAAAGTGATTTCCATAAAAGTGCCTCCCGTGGCCGAATCTAAAAGATTTCTAGAAGCAAAATTCAATCCGGCATAAAAAATTTGTATAATCATCCACAAATTCAAACCATGAGTAGGGCAATTACGTCTCACTAATTTCATTCTCTCCCAAGCTTGTGCAACATGTTCATGATCAAGTTGCTTAAAATTCATAATATCGTTTCTAAGGGAGATGATCTTAGCGGGAGGAAAATACTTAGAGATAAAAGCATCTTTGCACTTATTCCATGAATCAATACTATTTTTAGGCAAAGACAAAAACCAAGCTTTAGCACGATCTCTAAGCGAAAAAGGAAATAGCTTCAATTTAAGAATATCGTTATCCACATCTTTCTTCTTTTGCATATCACACAAATCAACGAAGCTATTCAGATGGGTAGCGTCATCTTCACTAGGAAGGCTAGAAAACGGATCTTTCATGACAAGATTCAGCAAAGCAGTATTAATTTTACAAGATTCAGCATCGGTAAGAGGAGCAATCGGAGTGCTAATAAAATCATTATTGTTAGTATTGGTAACGTCACACACTTTAGTGTTATCTTGAGCCATCGTGACAAGCAAGCAAACTAACACACAAGCAAACAAAAAGCAAGCGGGCAAAAAGAAGCAAATAGAGAAAGAGAGGGAGGATAGAGAGAGAGGGCGAATAAAACAGCAAGGGTGAAGTGGGGGAGAGGAAAACGAGAGGCAAATGGCAAATAATGTAATGCGGGAGATAGGGATTGTGATGGGCACTTGGTATATTGACTTTTGCGTAGACTCCCGGCAACGGCGACGGAAATCCTTCTTGCTACCTCTTGAGCACTGCGTTGGTTTTCCCCGAAGAGGAAGGGATGATGCAGCAAAGTAGCGTAAGTATTTCCCTCGGTTTTTGAGAACCAAGGTATCAATCCAGTAGGAGGCTACGCGCGAGGCCCTCGTACCTGCATAAAACAAATAAATCCTCGCAACCGATGCGATAAGGGGTTGTCAATCCCTACACGGCCACTTACGAGAGTGAGATCTGATAGATATGATAAGATAATATTTTTTGTATTTTTATGATAAAGATGCAAAGTAAAATAAAAGCAAAGTAGAAAGCAAAGGAAATAACTAAGTATTGGAAGATTAATATGATGAAGATAGACCTGGGGGGCATAGGTTTCACTAGTGGCTTCTCAATAGCATAAGTATTCTACGGTGGGTGAACGAATTACTGTTGAGCAATTGACAGAATTGAGCATAGTTATGAGAATATCTAGGTATGATCATGTATATAGGCATCACGTCCGAGACAAGTAGACCGACTCCTGCCTGCATCTACTACCATTACTCCACTCATCGACCGCTATCCAGCAAGCATCTAGAGTATTAAGTTAATGAAAACAGAGTAACGCCTTAAGCAAGATGACATGATGTAGAGGGATAAACTCATGCAATATGATGAAAACCCCATCTTGTTATCCTCGATGGCAACAATACAATACGTGCCTTGCTGCTCCTACTGTCACTGGGAAAGGACACCGCAAGATCGAACCCAAAGCTAAGCACTTCTCCCATTGCAAGAAAGATCAATCTAGTAGGCCAAACCAAACTGATAATTCGAAGAGACTTGCAAAGGTAACCAATCATACATAAAATAATTCAGAGAAGATTCAAATATTGTTCATAGATAGACTTGATCATAAACCCACAATTCATCGGTCTCAACAAACACACCTAAAAAAGAAGATTACATCGAATAGATCTCCACAAGAGAGGGGGAGAACATTGTATTGAGATCCAAAAAGAGAGAAGAAGCCATCTAGCTAATAACTATATATGGACCCGTAGGTCTGAGGTGAACTACTTACACTTCATCGAAGGGGCTATGGTGATGATGTAGAAGCCCTCCGTGATCGATGCCCCCTCCGGCGGAGCTCCCGAACAGGCCCCAAGATGGGATCTCGTGGATACAGAAAGTTGAAGTGGTGGAATTAGGGTTTTGGCTCCATATCTGATTGTTTGGGGGTACGTAGGTATATATAGGAGGAATGAGTACGTCAGTGGAGCAATAGGGGG
>NC_041392.1:689757539-689776883 GCF_002162155.2 Triticum dicoccoides | reverse complement strand
GGGTAGGCATGCCCCCTACCTCGTGGCCTCCTCTTTTGTTTCTTGATGTAGGGTCCAAGTCTCTCGGATCTTGTTCGTTGAGAAAATCACGTCCCCGAAGGTTTCATTCCGTTTGGACTCCGTTTGATATTCCTTTTCTTCGAAACCCTAAAATTGGCAAAAACAACAATTCTAGGCTGGGCTTTCGGTTAGTAGGTTAGTCCCAAAAATAATATAAAAGTGGATAATAAAGCCCAATAATGTCCAAAAACAGTAGATAATATAGCATGGAGTAATCCAAAATTATAGATACGTTGGAGGCGTATCACTGTCGCCCGTGCTTTTCCCCGCATCCAACGTCGTGCTTGTCTCCATCGAACTCGCCGTCCGCCGATGCCTCCGCCATCGACCTCCGCCTCGTATAGCCACCCTTCCGACTCTGCCCTGTAAGCACACCTCACTCCTCTCTGTCAATGGTTACTTGTGGTATGGGTCTCTCTTTCTCTCTCTATTAGTGTTGTTAAAATGTACAACATATGGATAAAAATCTAGTACAATATTTTATTAGTGTAGCTAAAATATGTTGTATGATGTATTATTGAATCTTCATAAGTGAATGTCTTAAAATTGATTGTGTGAGCTATACCAAAAGTACTACATGTAGATGCAGCTGCATTCATAGTGAGTACCAATGTTTTTGCGAAGCATGGATTAAGTTCCGTTTTGCTTAATTTGTGGCACCCAATATGTCCAAATTCTATCAAAGGTCATGCTATTCTTTTTCTAAATGTTATATCTAAATGACAAATTGTTTAATGCGATTTAGATGAAGAAAGCAAGACGCCTTGTTAGGACTTCTACACCCACAGACGAGATCCGTACTGCCGTAGACATCGTCGCGAGGGTGGCTCAGTACACCGAGATCATTCTCGCCTATGTCGATAGTGCTCGAGAAGCTACCAAGAGTGCTCAGTCATATTCTGAGAGCGCTCAGACATATTTCGAGAGTGCTAGAGCAGCCGCTGTGAGCGCTAGAGCAGCAACAGAGAGTGCGCAGGCAGCTGCGGAGAGTGAGCGAGCAACCGTCGAAGCTGCGAGGACCACCCAAGATGAGATCACGAAGATGACGGAAGGCGATGATAGCTCATGATGCTAGTAGGTTGTTTGAGTTTCAGGAAAGGAAGAGGTGCTTTCTAAAAAGAGTTGTTACCGCTATGTTTTTTTTTCCAGTAAGTTCTTTTAGAGCATCGTGCCCCACTGTCCGAATAAAGTGTGTGCCTAACACTACTAGGAAAAAGCATAGTAGTAGCGCGGGTTAAAAGCTAGTAGTAGCGCGGGTGCCTGCGCTACTACTACGGCGCTACTACTAACTAGTAGTAGTAGCGCGGTGCATCCTGCGCTACTACTACTAACTATCTGTAGCACGTGTCTATGACCCGCGCTACTACTAGTAATTTGAAAAACCAAAAAAAAACTCAACCCCGTGCGTGCTGTCAATGGTTCGTTCGACGGCGCCGACGTCCATGGCGATGGAGCGGCGGCCGGCGGCGACGCGCACGTTGGCCTGGAGCTGGGAGATCTCGGCCATGACGCGCGCCTTGTGGAGGCCACGGAGGCCAGCCTGACATTGGCCGGGAGCTGGAGGACCTGGATCTTGGCGTCGTGCGTGGGGAGCAGCACCTCGCGGCGGCCCTCGTGCTGTCGGAGGAGGAGGGAGATGGGTCAGCTAGGGTTCTGGATCGAATCGGAGAGGGGGGGAGGAGGAGGAGGAGGAGGAGGAGGAGGGCTGACCTGGAGTGAGAAGAAGACGGCAAAGGCGGTGAGGAGGAGGATGCCGAGGCCGTGCTTCCGCATCTTGGCGGCGGCGAGGAGCTCCGGCGACCTCCCACCGGTGGGATCTCGGAGAGGGAGGGAGGAAGAAAGAAAAGTGTACCAGCGGCGGCCACTGCTGGAGTACGAGGGAGAGAGGAGGAAAGTGAGAGAGGGGAAAAGTGAGGGAGAGAGGAGGGATTCGGCCGAGGATATGGGGATTTCACCTACCTCGTACTTAGTAGTAGCGAGGGGTATAAAACCGCGCTACTACTATCAACTTAGTAGTAGCGCAGGTTTGTACCCCTCGCTACTACTATGGCATGTCCCGGGAGGGCACGGTAGAGACCGCTTAGCAGTAGCGCGGGTTAAAAACCCGCGCTACTAGTATCAACTTAGTAGTAGGGAGGGGTAAAAACCCGCGCTACTAGTAAGTAGCAGCAGCGAGGGTTATAAACCCGCGCTACTAGTAAGCGTCTGCCTATAAGCTTTTCCCTAGCAGTGTAAGGTGTTATGTGTTTAAGAATATACCTATAATAGAAATACTTTTCCAATCCGTATAAGAGGAAAGAAGGGTCCGACAATAAGCAGTAGAAGAATAACCCACAGAAGAAGTTTAAATTGAACAACAAGTGCACGGCTTTCATGTGATCTATACGATTGATGCGAATGATGGAGCTAAACTTTTGCTTTCAAACTACTAATGAACTGTGCAACTGGTGGTTTGTATCGTCTATAATACTATGAAGATTATGATGTGACTTTTCTCTACGTGATTGGATAACGATAAAATTGACTTATTGGCTTCATTTATTTATGTAGATGAAGTGGAACTGGTATGTGGTGTACAACGGGAGGAATACTGGAATTTATGATTCATGGGAGATATGCAAGGAGCAAGTGGACAGTTACACAAACAGCTGCTGGATATAAGACTAAAAAAGAAGCTGAGGATCATTATACTCCCCCCGTCCGAAAATACTTGTCATTAAAATAGACAAAAAGGGACGTATCTAGAACTAAAATACATCTAGATACATCCCCTTTTATTCATTTTGATGACAAGTGTTTCCGTACGGAGGGAGTACTAAGTTGAGGATCATTATGTCAATTACATCTGCAAAGAGAAAATCAACTGTAAAGTATGCAAGACCGCATGAACAAGTCAACGAGTAAAGAATTTGATTATCTTTATCGAGCTCATTGTCATTATGGTATTGTTATTATCATGAGATCTTGTATGTATGTGTTGCTGTACTAATGATGCTACATGAGTTGTTGTACACTAATGCGTACCTCTATTTGTACAAAGTTTAGATTATTGCTATGTTAAATGTAATGTGTATGATTGCTTACGTTAGTTGTATGTTGTAATGTGGTAGGTTATATGTTGTAATGTGGTTTTGTATCGGGTGTTGGAATGGCCGGAGGGACGTAGCTGTGACGGGGGACACGTACAACCCTCCAGAACTAATAACATAAACCAATGGCGGGCAAGTAGCACTGCTCGACATTGGTGGACTCTAACAGTGGAGGGCGCCTGCCCGCCACTGATGGCATCATAGCAGTGCCAGAAGGTCAGTGGCGGACGACCCTGGGAGCCTGGCCCGCCACTACAAGGCATTCCTGTAGTGGCGCAAAAAGGTCCGCAATTCAAATGTAGTTCATGAATTTTAAAGAATAACAAAAGTTCATGTATTTAAAACATGTTAATAATTTTTTTAAATACTAAAGGATACAAGAAAATCACGATTTTGAAAAATATAAGTGAGTGTACGAAATGTTCATGAATATAAAAAATGTATGCGAAACCAGAAATATTTATGAAATTAAAGTTTCATGAATTCAAAAAATATTTATGGATTTTCAAAGTTCATGAATTTTAAAAGGAGTAAAAGGGAAAAAGGAAAATAGTAAAACAACTAGAAAAGGAATAAAAAGAAAAGAAAAAATAGGAAAAATGGAAAAACCAAAGAAAAAGCCTTCTCGAACCTTCCCAAAGGTAGGCAGAAGGTTCCAAAAGATTCCTGAAACTGGTCAATAATTGCTCGAGCAGTTCGCTTCATCCCATTAGGGGGCCGACAGGTAGAAGCGCATAGCAAGTGGTCAAGTGGATATGTACTGCATAGGCTAATGGTTCTCATAATTATCTTAGGGCTTGAGAGTGCAGAGGAGATTAATATATCAAACTTGGTCTTAAGCTCCAAGGTAAATGCCATCAGATGTGGGAAATTTAAAAAACGGTGCCTTCAATTATCTAAAGACCGGTTGTGGAGTAAAATTCATGGATGTATGTAGAAAATTTTGTCATCTACATGGAAGGATGTTTTAATAAGACCGGTAGCACAAGAAATTATGGTCTATTCAATGTCGTGCTTCAAGTTGTATCTTGGTCTGTGTGAACATTTAACCTCAATAATTCGGTCTTTTTGGTGGAGCTGCAAGCAGGGACAGTGGAAACTATCTTGAGTTTCTTGGGATACCATGAATATGCCATGCTACATGGGAGGCCTCGGGTTTTGAGATATTTAGCTTGGCTCTTCTTGCAAGGAAAGCATCGAGAATTATGGATAATCCTTCTTTCCTAGGTGCAAGCTTATTGAAGGTTATATATTTTCCTAGATCTTCCCTTTTTGATGCACAAGTTGGAAGCCACCCTTCACAAGTTTGGAGGGCCATTGTTGAGAGGAAGAACTTCTTAAACAGGGTTTGATTAGGCAAATTGGAAACAGGTCTACAACACATACCTGGAACGATAATTGGCTACCCAGAAAGGAGATGATGAGACCCATTGTCCCACTAAGTCAGAGCCCACCCATGATGGTTTGCGAACTCATTGACTGTAACAACACAAGATGGAATGTAGAGACAATTAATCAAGGTTTTTTTGAACTAATGCCTCTACCTTTCTAAAAATTCCACTATGCATGCAGAATATAGATGACTTTTAGTCATGGAATTTTGAGAAGGGTAGGTTCATAGTGAGACCTACTTATCGTGTGAATGTTGCTACAAAGAAATGGTAGGAAGACTGGCTGGAAGAAGGGGCGGGATCATCCAATAACATCTCCATGGAAGATTCTTGGGTTCGGATGTGGAGAACTTTGGTACCAGGGAAAAATTGTGTGTTTTGTGGCGACTAGCTCACCAAACAATACCAACAGAGGATGTACGACATCACATGAGCATATCATCGACTTGCACTTGTGCAATTTGTGGTATGAATGATTCGTGGCAACATTCCCTGATAGAATGCACGATGGCACGATGTGTGGTTACTGGTTGACCTAGAGCTCGTTGAACATATGATTTCTACAAAGGATCCTAATGCACAAAACTGGATCTTTTATATGATCGATGTGTTGTCTCTATGATGTTTTCATTTCACTTGGTAGTAACTATGCGTATTGGGAATGGATAAGGGGGCTCTCGCGTCCGCGTCCGCCGCCGCCGGCTAGATCTGTGTGCTCCGGCCAACTCCACGTCCACTGCGCCTGAATCTGTCCTCCTACGCATAAGTCGCGATAGGATCCAGCCCTGGCTCTGGTCTCTCCTCCTCCCGTGCGCGCCATTGCGAGCGGTGTGAGATACTGGCATGAGTTGCGGCTGTCTATGAAGCCTCCACCGGCAGCGCCGCCGCCGCTTGCCGCTTCCCCAGCCTCCCACTGGCTCAGGTTGCTCCTTCGACTGCCGCTGCTCGTTCTCCCCACAGACATGGGCTCCGACCTGAAGCTCCCAGCGCCCCCACCTCCGCAGCTCTAGCCGTTGCTGCCACCTCCTCTGCAGCTCCAGACTCCGATGCCTACACCATGCCTTGATGTGCCCAGGCATGTGTTCACTCCTGTGCTCCTACCGGCGGGGATGTTGAAGCTCCTAGAGTGCATGAGTCTGCTTGCCCCAGCCAATGGCATCAAGGATGAGTTGGCCCGCATTCATCGGCCTCTTTCGTGGGCCTGCATGGCCGACAAGGACACCGACGAGGACAGTGAAGAGGAGCTGGCCCCCCAAACGCCGCATGCTGCCATCAAGACTATTGACTCCAGCAGTTTGTGTGTGCAACACGAGGCGGATTCAGGAGGGGGTTGGCAGGAGGTGTTGCCGCGGCGAGGCCTGTGTCGTTCGACCTCGCCAATCCCGGCTTTTGCTCCCTGTGCCATCCCCGCTTGGCTCAAAGGTGGATGCTACAGATGTCTCATTCCTAGGCATCTTGCCGCTGTTTGCAGAGATCCGTTTCGCTGCTACCACTGCCTCGAGAATGGTCATCGGTCACGTGGGTGTAGCAACGCTTGGCGTCCGCTCAGCTTATTTTCAAAATCTATCATGCCGTTGCTTCCTGTCCACATCAATAAGCATCATTAAGCTTCAGCTCCACGCGGGGCTCATTCCGAGGCGATTACATGTGATTCTTGGGCATCTGTTGTTGCTGCTCCCACAGGCTCACCAATCCCAAGTAATTTGGCCATGCAGTATGGTCTTGCCGCACAAGTCAAGTTGATGCGCTCCGAACTACAAGATTTGGCTTCATTTCAACTGAAGGAGGCGGTCCAGCCTCTACGTGATGTCGCTGAACGTATGGATGGTTGTCTGATTCGGTTTGAGAGCTTTCTGGCGCGTGCAGATATTGCTCTGGATAAGATCTATGTTGCTTTGGATGTGAAGGAAAAAACATGCTATGACGGATGATGACGTTGACTTTGTTGGTGAGAGGGTTACGGAGCTCTACGGCTGCTTCTCCCCCCAAGCTAGGGCCAGTTCACTGATATCTCTCCAACATATCTATAGTTTTTGATTGTTCCATGCTATTATATTATCTGTTTTGGATGTTTATGGGCTTTATTATACACTTTTATATTATTTTTGGGACTAACCTATTAACCCAGAGCCCAGTGCCAGTTTCTCTTTTTCCTTGTTTTAGAGTATCGCAGAAACGGAAAATCAAACGGAGTCCAATTGACCTGAAATTTCACGGAACTTATTTTTGGACCAGAAGAAGCCCACGGAGTATCAGAGTTGGACCAGGAGAGTCCCGGGTTGCCCACGAGGGTGGGGGGCGCGCCCACCCCCTGGGCGCGCCCCCTGCCTCATGCACAGCCCAAAGGTCCACCGACGTACTTCTTCCTCCCATATATACCCATATACCCTAAAAACTTCGGGGAGCACAATAGATCGGGAGTTCCGCCGCCAGAAGCCTCCGTAGCCAACAAAAACCAATCAAGACCCGTTCCGGCACCCTGCCGGAGGGGGGGAACCCTCTCCGGTGGCCATCTTCATCATCCCGGTGCTCTCCATAATGAGGAGGGAGTAGTTCTCCCTCAGGGCTGAGGGTATGTACCAGTACCTATGTGTTTGATCTCTCTCTCTCTCTCATGTTCTTGAGGTGGTACGATTTTGATGTATCGCGAGCTTTGCTATTATAGTTGGATCTTATGATGTTTCTCCCCCTCTACTCTCTTGTAATGGATTGAGTTTTCCCTTTGAAGTTATCTTATCGGATTGAGTCTTTAAGGATTTGAGAACACTTGATGTATGTCTTGCGTGGGATACCCGTGGTGACAATGAGGTATTCTATTGATCCACTTGATGTATGTTTTGGTGATCAACTTGCGGGTTCCGCCCATGAACCTATGCATAGGGGTTGGCACACCCTTTCGTATTGACTCTCCGGTGGAAACTTTGGGGCACTATTTGAAGTACTTTGTGTTGGTCGAATAGATGAATCTGAGATTGTGTGATGCATATCGTATAATCATACCCACAGATACTTGAGGTGACATTGGAGTATCTAGGTGACATTAGGGTTTTGGTTGATTTCTGTCTTAAGGTGTTATTCTAGTATGAACTCTAGGGCTGTTTGTGACACTTACAGGAATAGCCCAACGGATTGATTGGAAAGAATAACTTTGAGGTGGTTTCGTACCCTACCATAATCTCTTCGTTTGTTCTCCGCTATTAGTGAGTTTGGAGTGACTCTTTATTGCATGTTGAGGGATAGTTATGTGATCCAATTATGTTATTATTGTTGAGAGAACTTGTACTAGTGAAAGTATGAACCCTAGGCCTTGTTTCAACGCATTGAAATACCGTTTGTACTCACTTTTATCATTAGTTACCTTTCTGTTTTTATATTTTTAGATTACAAAAACCTTTATCTACCATCCATATACCACTTGTACCACCATCTCTTCGCCGAACTAGTGCACCTATACAATTTACGATTGTATTGGGTGTGTTGGGGACACAAGAGACTCTTTGTTATTTGGTTGCAGGGTTGCTTGAGAGAGACCATCTTCATCCTATGCCTCCCACGGATTGATAAACCTTAGGTCATCCACTTGAGGGAAATTTGCTACTGTCCTACAAACCTCTGCACTTGGAGGCCCAACAACGTCTACAAGAAGAAGGTTGTGTAGTAGACATCAAGCTCTTTTCTGGTGCCGTTGCCGGGGAGGTTAGTGCTTGAAGGTATATCTTTAGATCTTGCAATCGAATCTTTTTGTTTCTTGTTTTAGCACTAGTTTAGTTTATAAAACAAAATTACAAAAAAATGGAATTAAGTTTGCCTCATATGCTTTTTCTTTTTAATATCTTTCGTGAGTATGATGGAAAGGAAAATTGTGCCAAAGTGTTAGAAGAAGAATGCATTAAAATGTTTGGCACTAAATCTTTGAATGATGAGCATGATTGCAATGTTGTTAGTATGAACTCCTTGAATATCCATAGTACTAATGATGATTGCACTAGTTATGATGAAAATGTCTCCTATAAACATGTCAATTTTTGTGGAGTGCATTGGGTTTGCAAGTACACACCAAATTGGGAAGATAGATATTGCAAGAGGCATAAGCATTTGGAAACTAAATGGTTGCAAGAAAGGCTGAATGTTAGTGCTGAAAATTTAAAATATCTTAGCAGTACTTGTGAAGTTTGCAATGAACATGGTCATTTAAATATCAAATGCAAATTGTTCCATGATCGAATCGTGTCCAAAAATTGTGATGACTTGATTTCCCTTGCACATCATAATGAACTTAGTTTGCTCTTGGGTTATGAAGAAATGAAACGTATAACTAAGGTTATTCCAGAATTTGCCCTTGATAGAGTTCTTCATTTTGATCTAGAGGAAATTTATATGTATTGCGCGGTGAATTGTATTGAAAATCCTTATATCGCCAATTACATAAACGAAAGAAAACAAATAGAGGATGAAGAGAATACTAATTAAAGGGAAGAGACTTCCCAATATCCTCCTATTATTTCTTATGATGAATCACGTAACAAGGAGGAGCCTCCTATTCAACCAATATCATTAGTAAGGAGCTCCAAAAAGAGGATTGAACCCACAAATGATGTGGTGAAGAAGAAGAAAATAAAAAGGAAGAGAGGTAAAAAGATATCTCTCCTAAATAATGTTGCTCCTATTATTATTGTGGCTCATGAAAATGGATCAAAAATAATTGTGGAAGATGATGCACTAGATGATGATCTCGTTATGCCTATTGCTTGTTGTGATGATTATGATTGGGAAGATAATGATACTTCTTATGATCTTGAAAATCTTTTTGGCACCTGCTTGGAAGAATATGATAATTGCTATACTATTGGTGCTATCCATACTATTAATGATGAGAATGATTACGCTTATGATATGAAAAGGCCCAAGCTTGGGGATGCTATGTTTGACGAAAATGATGTTTTTGAGAATATATTTGTTGTAATTAATGTTTGTCCCAAGCTTGGGGATGCTACTTTTAATGAGGATGATATTTTTAGTCTCTCAAGTTTTGATATGCAAATTTATAATGATGATAGCATGCCTCCTACTTATGATGATTATATTGATGAAAGTGGGTTTGGAAGAGTGTCGACTTTAGGAAGTAATGATCCCACTATTTTGGAGGATGTTCAATCTTATTATGATAATTATGAAAGTGGATGTGGAGAGGTCATGACTTTATTTAGTGATGATTCCACTATCTTGGAAGAGGTTTCAATCAATTATGATGAGAACAAATTTGCTACTTATGATAATTATTGTGATGATACATATGCTATAAAAAGTGGTGATGATTATATTTATAAAACTTGTCATGATTATGATTACCCTTTTTCTGAATATTACTCTTTTAATGTGGAAACAATTTATAGTATTCGAGTCTCTTATGATACTCCCACTATTGCGAATGAGAAGAATTTTGCTTCTGTGGAGAGTAATAAAATTTCTATGCTTGTAGATCATGAAAAGAATGCTTTAGGTGCTGGTTATATTGTTGAATCCATTCATGATGCTACTGAAAATTATTATGAGGGAGTAATATATGCTTGTAGGAATTGCAATAATATCAAGTTTCCTCTCTATGTGCTTAAAGTTTTGAAGTTATGCTTGTTTTGCCCTCCTATGCTAGTTGATTATTGTTCCCATAAGTTGTTTGCTCACAAAATCCCTATGCATAGGAAGTGGGTTAGACTTAAATGTGCTAGTCATATTCTTCAAGATGCTCTCTTTATGTTACAATTCTTATCCCTTATGTGAGCATCATTGAAATCATCATGCCTAGCTAGGGGCGTTAAACGATAGTGCTTGTTGGGAGGCAACCCAACTTTATTTTTATTCCTTGCTTTTTGCTCCTGTTTAGTAATAAATAATTCATATAGCCTCTGTTTAGATGTGTTTTATGTCTTAATTAGTGTTTGTGCCAAGTAGAACCTTTGGGAAGACTTGGGGAAAGTCTTTGCGATCATGCTGTAAAAAACAGAAACTTTAGCGCTCACGAGAATTGCTGAAATTTTTTATTGAAGAGTGCTATTTAGTTAATTCTTTTTGCAGATCATTAATAGATAAATTACTCACGTCCATCCATTTATTTTAGAATTTTTGGGGTTCTAGAAGTTTGCGTTAGCTACAGATTACTACAGACTGTTCTGTTTTTGACAGATTCTGTTTTTCGTGTGTTGTTTGCTTATTTTAATGAATCTATGGCTAGTAAAATAGTTTATAAACCATAGAGAAGTTGGAATAAATTAGGTTTAACACCAATATAAATAAATAATGAGTTCATTACAGTACCTTAAAGTGGTGTCTTGCTTTCTTTCGCTAACGGAGCTTACAAGTTTTCTGTTAAGTTTTGTGTTGTGAAGTTTTCAAGTTTTGGGTAAAGATTCGATGGACTATTGAATAAGGAGTGGCAAGAGCCTAAGCTTGGGGATTCCCAAGGCACCCCAAGGTAATATTCAAGGACAACCAAGAGCCTAAGCTTGGGTATGCCCCGGAAGGCATCCCCTCTTTCGTCCTCATCTATCGGTAATTTTACTTGGAGCTATATTTTTATTCACCACATGATATGTGTTTTGCTTGGAGCGTCATTTTATTTTATTTAGTTTTGCTTGCTGTTTGAATAAAATACCAAGATATTAAATTATTAAATGTTAGAGAGTCTTCACATAGTTGCATAATTATTCGACTACTCATTGATCCTCACTTATATCTTTCGGAGTAGTTTGTTGTTGCTCTAGTGCTTCACTTATATCTTTTTAGAGCACGGTGGTGGTTTTATTTTGTAGAAATAGATGAACTCTCATGCTTCACTTATATTATTTTGAGAGTCCTAAACAACATGGTAATTTTATTTGGTTATGAATTTAGTCCTAATATGATGGGCATCCAAGAGGGATAATAAAAACTTTCATATAAAGTGCATTGAATACTATGAGAAGTTTGATACTTGATGATTGTTTTGAGATATGAGGATGGTAATATTAGAGTCATGCTAGTGATTAGTTGTGAATTTGAGAAATAATTGTGTTAAAGTTTGTGATTCCCGTAGCATGCACGTATGGTGAACCATTATGTGATGAAGTCAGAGCATGATTTATTTATTGATTGTCTTATGAGTGGCGGTCAGGGACGAGCGATGGTCTTTTCCTACCAATATATGCCCCTAGGATCATGTGCGTAGTACTTTGTTTCGATAACTAATAGATTTTTGCAATAAGTATGTGAGTTCTTTATGACTAATGTTGAGTCCATGGATTATACGCACTCTCACCCTTCCACCATTGCAAGCCTCTCTTGTGCCGTGCAATTTTCGCCGGTACAATATCAGCCACCATTACCTTCCTCAAAACAGCCACCATATCTACCTATTATGGCATTTCCATAGCCATTCCGAGATATATTGCCATGCAACTTTCCACTGTTCCATTCATTATGACATGCTCCACCATTGTCATATTTCTATGCATGATCATGTAGTTGACATCGTATTCGTGGCAAAGCCACCGTTCATAATTCTTCCATACATGTCACTCTTGATTCATTGCACGTCCCGGTACACCACCGGAGGCATTCATATAGAGTCATATCTTTCTCTAAGTATCGAGTGGTAATTCTTCAGTTGTATGTAAATAAAAGTGTGATGATCATCATTATTAGAGCATTGTCCCAATGCGGAAAGGATGATGGAGACTATGATTCCCTCATAAGTCGGGATGAGACTCCGGACGAAAAAAAGGAGAAAAAAGAGGCAAAAAGAAAGAAAAAAAGAAAGGCCAAAAAAAGAAAAAGAGAAGGCCCAAAAAAATGAGAGAAAAAGAGAGAAGGGGCAATGCTACTATCCTTTTACCACACTTGTGCTTCAAAGTAGTACCATGATCTTCATGATAGAGAATCTCCTATGTTGTCACTTTCATATACTAGTGGGAATATTTCATTATAGAACTTGGCTTGTATATTCCAATGATGGGCTTCCACAAAATGCCCTAGGTCTTCGTGACCAAGCGAGTTGGATGCACACCCACTTAGTTTCTTTTTGAGCTTTCATACACTTATATCTCTAGTGCATCCGTTGCATGGCAATCCCTACTCACTCACATTGATATCTATTGATGGGCATCTCCGTAGCCCGTTGATACGCCTAGCTGATGTGAGACTATCTTCTCCTTTTTGTCTTCTCCATAACCACCATTCTCTTCCACCTATAGTGCTATGTCCATGGATCACGCTCATGTATTGCGTGAAGATTGAAAAAGTTTGAGAACATCAAAAGTATGAAACAATTGCTTGGCTTGTCATCGGGGTTGTGCATGATTTAAATATTTTGTGTGGTGAAGATAGAGCATAGCCAGACTATATGATTTTGCAGGGATAGCTTTCTTTAGCCATGTTATTTTGAGAAGACATGATTACTTGTTTAGTATGCTTGAAGTATTATTATTTTTATGTCAATATTAAACTTTTGCCTTGAATCTTATGAATCTGAATATTCTTGCCACAATAAACATAATTACATAGATAAATATGTTAGATAGCATTCCACATCAAAAATTCTGTTTTTATCATTTACCTACTCGAGGACGAGCAGGAATTAAGCTTGGGGATGCTGATACGTGTCTAACGTATCTATAATTTTTGATTGTTCCATGCTATTATATTATCTGTTTTGGATGTTTATGGGCTTTATTATACACTTTTATATTATTTTTGGGACTAACCTATTAACCCAGAGTCCAGTGCCAGTTTCTGTTTTTTCCTTGTTTTAGAGTATCGCAGAAAAGGAAACTCAAACAGAGTCCAATTGACCAGAAACTTCACGGAACTTATTTTTGGACCAGAGGAAGCCCACAGAGTATCGGAGTTGGACCAGGAGAGTCCCAGGCTGCCCACGAGGGTGGGGGCGCGCCCACCCCCTGGGCGCGCCCCCTGCCTCGTGGACAGCCCGGAGGTCCACCGACGTACTTCTTCCTCCCCCATATACCCATATACCCTAAAAACTTCGGGGAGCACAATAGATCGGGAGTTCCGCCGCTAGAAGCCTCCGTAGCCAACGAAAACCAATCTAGACCCGTTTCGGCACCCTGCCGGAGGGGGGGGGGCCCTCTCCGGTGGCCATCTTCATCATCTCGATGCTCTCCATGACGAGGAGAGAGTATTTCTCCCTCGGGGCTGAGGGTATGTACCAGTAGCTATGTGTTTGATCTCTCTCTCTCTCTCGTGTTCTTGAGGTGGTACGATCTTGATGTATCGCGAGCTTTGCTATTATAGTTGGATCTTATGATGTTTCTCCCCCTCTACTCTCTTGTAATGGATTGAGTTTTCCCTTTGAAGTTATCTTATCGGATTGAGTCTTTAAGGATTTGAGAACACTTGATGTATGTCTTGCGTGGGATACCCATGGTGACAATGGGGTATTCTATTGATCCACTTGATGTTTGTTTTGGTGATCAACTTGCGGGTTCCGGCCATGAAACTATGCATAGGGGTTGGCACACGTTTTCGTCTTGACTCTCCGGTGGAAACTTTGGGGCACTATTTGAAGTACTTTGTGTTGGTCGAATAGATGAATCTGAGATTGTGTGATGCATATCGTATAATCATACCCACGGATACTTGAGGTGACATTGGAGTATCTAGGTGACATTAGGGTTTTGGTTGATTTGTCTTTTAAGGTGTTATTCTAGTACGAACTCTAGGGCTGTTTGTGACACTTATAGGAATAGCCCAACGGATTGATTGGAAAGAATAACTTTGAGGTGGTTTCGTACCCTACCATTATCTCTTCGTTTGTTCTCCGCTATTAGTGACTTTGGAGTGACTCTTTGTTGCATGTTGAGGGATAGTTATGTGATCCAATTATTTTATTATTGTTGAGAGAACTTGCACTAGTGAAAGTATGAACCCTAGGCCTTGTTTCAACGCATTGCAATACCGTTTGTGCTCACTTTTATCATTAGTTATCTTGCTGTTTTTATATTTTCAGATTACAAAAACCTTTATCTACCATCCATATACCACCTTGTATCACCATCTCTTCGCCGAACTAGTGCACCTATACAATTTACCAATGTATTGGGTGTGTTGGGGACACAAGAGACTCTTTGTTATTTGGTTGCAGGGTTGCTTGAGAGAGACCATCTTCATCCTACGCCTCCCACGGATTGATAAACCTTAGGTCATCCACTTGAGGGAAATTTGCTACTGTCCTACAAACCTCTGCACTTGGAGGCCCAACAACGTCTACAAGAAGAAGGTTGTGTAGTAGACATCATTCACCGTCGTTGCCTGCCCAGCCCCCGACGCTTGCTACCTCCACGGGTGACGCCACAACCATGGTAATGGCTCCAGTGATGCAGATTATGCCCGAGCTTCAACAAATGTGTGAGGAACCTGTTTCGCTGCTATTAGGGGAGCATATTCAAGGTGGTTCGCTCGTGCACTCGGTTGTGGCTTTGGCTCCCGCTCCAACCACTCTGGATCCTAGCCAAGCATCTTTATATGAAGAGAAGAGTTGTCATGATTCTAGTGTCATGCACTCGTCGAAGCCCATCGGACTCATGGTTCCTGTGGGTGAGGATATTGTTGTGGCCGGTGTGGTGGTGCCTAATCCTGGGGCCCTCTTCGCCGCCAAGCTTTTTGATTTTCTCGTAGAATTGGATGCTGCAAAATCTGGAAAGACAATTGGATGTCTCTTGAAGGAGAAAGCATTGAGGGACAAATGCAAGAAAGGTGGTATTAATCCTCGACCTGGCATCCTCAAGGAGAAATCTAGCAGGACCAAAAGAAAGAAGGATGGTGCAAAAGGGAATTCACAAGTTCTTCCATGATGAATCAGATTTCTGGTCTGCAAGCGAGGGCTTGGTGGTGTATGTTGACTTTATCGATGTGTTTCTTTCAAGTTGCAATGACTCAATGGGGTTTTCTTTGTGATGTTGAGACCCATGTGTTGGGAAGTGACATTAAAATTGTGTTGGGTGTGTTTGTCGGCGTGCCTATGTGGTCATGTGTGTTCATGATTCAGGAGTAGTTGGCATGCTTGTATGTGTGTGCTTGTTCAATTGTCTTGAGCAAGTTTGTAACGGTTTTTGCCCAGTTTTCCGTAAATTAACTGGGCAGCTCTCTTCTTCTTAGGCCAACTCCACTGCACGATCGACCCTATCTTGTCCGCCCCCGTCCGTTTGGGGTAAAACGGACAAACGAGGCGGCCCAGCGCGCGGGAGCAAACGGACTTTTGTCCATTTTGTGTCCGCTTTCGACCCATCTGCGGCCCAAGTTTGCGCCGCTTTTGGGATGAAACGGACACCACATGGACGCGCGGGCCGTCTGCGCGTGTCCTCCCCTGGCCCGCCCGTCGGTGGCACATGGCGGGCCTTTTTCTATCCGCCCCCTCCCTTCCTCCGGTCGCACGCCCTCCACTCTTCCCCACTCTTCCCCTCGATGCCGCCGCCACCGCTGCCATTGCAGCCGTGCAGTTCGGACGCGCGCTCGCCCAACCCCTTCCCCTCAGCGCCGCCGAGCTACCCAACCACGGCCACCTGGTTTGCGCACCCGCCGGCCGGATTTGGGGCGGATCCGGTCGGTCTTGAACTCGCCCGGATGTGGGAGGCCGGGCCGCGCCATGGACTGGCCGGGCACCTCACCGGAAGGCCCTGGCAGGGCCGCAAGGCCACATGCAGGCAGTGGCTCCTCCTCTAGCCGCTCGGATCTCCACCGTCGGTGGTCCGCCGGCAGATACACGAATGGCGGTCGGCCGGGCTCGGTGCTTGGCCAAAAGCTCTTCGGCGCACCATTGCCACTCATTAAGTGCGACCACTGTCCAAGGATGGTCATGCGCCGCGTGTCTACAACGCCGAAACATCCCGGATGGGTGTTCATCAAGTGCTTAAACGATGGGGTATGTGCTCTTTTTAGCTTCGGTTTGTGCTCTGGATTTGACTAGTTGTGCTAATTTCAAATTTTATTGTGTAGCATGGATGCAAGTTTTGGTATTGGGAAGAAGAGTACATCGATATATTGATAGCGCGAAATTTAGTGCATGTTCGTGCACTTTTAGCTAGCATAGAGGCTGTAAATGAGACAAATGCACTTGTTGCTAGATTAGAGGCTAGACACGACACTAGGTGTGAGGAAGCAACATCTACTTCTGGCTTGAAGAAGAAAGGAGGATGCCAGATTGAGCCTCCTCCACAGATCAACAATGAGTGCATCAAAAAGGCCCTAACCCAACTGAAGGGAGCAGTTATGGAAGTTGGGTATCTTCTAAAATGTATTCTTGTGGTTATTGTTTTTTGGTCTTGCTTTACTAGTCAAAATGTGATGATGTATTTTTCATGTACCAAAAATGAATAATGAAAAAAAGTTAAGGACTTGCAAAGAAAAATGTACGCGGACAGGATGCGGCCGGGATGCGTCCGCGCGCTGGGCGCACGGCTACCGCATCCCAGGATAGGCCCGGACACGACCCCATCGCCCTACCCAAACGGACAGAATCCAGACAAAACAGACGTCTGTTTGGAATCGCGCGATGGAGTTGGCCTTAATTAATGGATGAGGCAATACTTTTGCCTTCGTTTAAAAAAAATTCGCTTGGTAGTTACACTATGGATAATCTGGACGGCTAGACGAAAATTATTGCATGAAGGTAGAAGCGAAAGCCCATTGGCTCTCCTTTTGTCACTCGCTTCATAGAGGGGCTCAAACGGTTGAAGGAGTCGTTCCATGTGAGAACCGTAGCACCAACCGTAATCTAACGGAGGAGATGGATTCCGCCGCAGCCAAGGCATTTCAAGATGAACGTCGGTGCAGGAGTGTCCAGAGCCGATACCCAGGATACGGCATCTGCCGTCTGTCAGGATGGGCATGGGACGTATTTGGGATATTCTTCGCTCGTGATCCAAGCCTTGTCCGATCCAACATCGCTCGAAGTATATGCATGTCGTGAGGCTTTGGCACTAGCAAGCATTTGGGCATTCAGAGTTTACATATTGCTTCATACCACAAATCAGTGATCAAGGATATACATGACGGAGCTAATCTCTCCACCCAACCCACCCCCACCCCGTCTCGCATCCCTTGGGCGTGCGCCGCTCTGATCTCACCGAGCTCCATCACCACGGCGGCTACCTCCGCCTCCGCAGTGCTCCGACCAACAACTCTGAAATGGCTATAGCTACTCCACGTCGCCGGTGAGGCCTCCCATCCCCGTCCACGTCTGCTCGGCTGAATTGTCCTGTCACCGCCAGCCGCATCGGCCCCATTCCTTCCCCGACCCTACCCTGTCACTATCCCTCCCATCGTTATGCTGCGCTGTTTTGGCCCGGCAAAGAAATTGCAGTCGCATCCCAGGCGTATTCTCCCAGCTATGCACTCAACTAAACTAGGGTTTGAGTCATCTTATGTTTGATTCACTTGATTTGATTTGTATTCTTTGTATGCAGTGCTTACTTCAATGATTTTTGTTGAGTTCACCTATGTTATATCTGATGTGTAATGGATTACTATGTCATCTATCATTTTTCTTCAATTTTTTATGCAGATCAAAATAATATGATTCCCAGTCTTTATTGTATATGATTCCATCCAAGTTTATACCTGTTACTAAAATATTTGTGCTTCTTAGTTCTATAGCATCTAAATTGCGGACACGGATTTGGTGAACATGGGTGCACGCGCACCCTTTATAAATAGTAAATTCGAAAAAATGGTAGAAAAAAATCAAAAAAATCTGAATTTATTTTTGTAATATATATAGTCAACCGGTATACTCGCATGTGAAGTTTCACCAAGAAATCACATCCGTGGTAATCTGGGGGAAAATGAAAAAATCGAAGCTAATCAAAGCTATTAAAAAACACTCTCTAATGAATAGTATGGTCGCATTTGTATTTTCTTCACTAAGAATACCATGGATGTCAATATATCATGAAACTTCACACGTGAGTAGAATGATCGACTATGTTTCATATCGCGAAATTTCAGAAATTTTTATTTCTTTCTATTATTTTTTATGAATTTATTATTCACATGGGTGCGCGCGCACCCATGTTCACCTTTGTATTTTCGCTAAATTGCTATATAGATGCTTCCAGAAGTTATATTTTTGCTACCAAATGCCATATATCAATCTATATGTTGCTGAGTTGAAACATCAATCCTCTTGGTGGCCAAACATTTTTAGATATTAGAAGAAATATAATTTAGTGAGCTACTATACTTACATTTGCTTTTTTTAACACAGTACAGACACGAGCACTCATACATACGCGCATAACTCACCCCTATGAACGCACACACGCACACCCTACCCATATGAGCACTTTCGAGAGACTGAGCCGGCATATCATCTTGAGATTTATGAAGTCACTGTAGGCGCCACTTGAACTCTGGTGGGCTAGGGATACCACTGGTCCTCTAACCATCCAACCATAGGTTGGTTCGCTCAGACTTGCTTCTAATGTAGAGATATTCTCCGGCACATGAATCATTTTGTGAAATCAAATAATTCCAGCACATCTCAAATATCTTGAGATAGCATAAAATTATTCCTTCTACTAACCTAAGCCACTGGTAGAAAAAGGGCCTATAGTCCCGGTTCCTGAACCGGGACTAAAGTGTCGGTACTAATGCCCCGACCCTTTAGTCCCGGTTCAATCCAGAACCGGGACTGATGGGCCTCCACGTGGGCAGTGTGCAGAGCCCAGTCAGGAGACCCTTTGGTCCCAGTTGGTAGCACCAACCGGGACCAATAGGCATCCACGTGTCAGCATTTCTGTGGCTGGGGTTTTTGT
>NC_041392.1:689753211-689757383 GCF_002162155.2 Triticum dicoccoides | reverse complement strand
GACCAATAGGCATCCACGCGTCAGCATTTCTGTGGCTGGGGTTTTTGTTTTTTTTGAAAGGGGGGGGGGGGTTGGGGGTTTTGGGGGGTTAATTTAGGTGTTTCATATATTGTGTTAGCTAGCTATAATTAATAGAGAGAAGTGTCCTCTCTTATGTCCGTGCTTGGTCGACGCTACGTACTATACATACGTATAGAGAGGACTAGACACGCTGGCTAGCTAGTAAGCAAACGAAGGAAACAGAAGATCGTCATGAACATATATGCATACAGAGAGAAGTGATATCGACCACCTCTCCTTCTCCGAGAGATTGGTCGAACAACAAGTTCTCGTATATCTATCTGACACTACCGGCTCCATATATACAATAATTATCTCTTACAAATATAATCATACGGACTCAGGGTCCACATAGAATTCTCCGTCTTCAGAGATCACATGGTCAAGAAAGAATGCCGCCAATTCCTCTTGAATTGCTCGCATGCGAGTTGGTGCTAGGAGTTCATCCCGCTTCCCAAACATCTAATTTGAAGAAGGGGGTCAATACATATCTATATGAATGAATGAAACTCAACACAAATGATGGTAATAAAATAAAATTATGAATATTGTTATTTACGTACTTTATATTGTTCGTTAGAGTACCCGCCCCGCTCACAGGTAGTGTCGCGGATGGACTCGCAGATGTAGTATCCACAGAAATCATTCCCTTGTTCCTGCCACAACCACTTTACAAGAAATAGAGGTCAATCAAACTGATAAGCAAGAATGCTAAATGGTATTGATGAAACTAGCACTTGAATCACTAGGAGATGCGCGGAACATGCTACTATAGTACTTACTTTCGGGTGTCTAAATTCCAGCTCCTTCGGCAGTCCTGGAACTGTTTTGGTGAATTTTCTCCAAACCCTGCCGGACAAAGAAAACAATTACTTGATATCAGGAAATGAACAAAGTTGCTGATACGGTGGATAATGATCGATTTAACTTACTTCTGGAGTATTTGAGTCATGTCTGCATAGTCCTGGGGATCTTTTCGTTTTGAGTCTAAGACGGTTACTAGTCCCTGCTCAAGCTTAATCTCTAGGAGAATATAGTGGAAACTGCACACGCATGCATAACTCATGAATTACATTACTATAACCTTGACTAATATATAAGGGAAACCGAATACGCACAAGACAGTAACACTCACCTGAAGTTGTAAGGAAGGAGTATTATATCTTTGTTTTGATTTATTACGAACGATCGTAGCAAGTTGGCCTCGGTAGCTGCGGCATGAAGTTTAACCTGAGTTGCATCTATGAGATATGTGTTAATGAACCCAATATCACCGACTTGTCTTTTCTTCAATTCGGTGATCTTCAATCTGCATAATATAGTGAGGATGATTATAAATACATGCAATGAAAGAGCTAAGCTATATAGAGAAACTTAATGATAGAAGTAGTACTACTTACAGACAGTAGCAGGCGACCGTTGTTTTATCGAGGGCCAATTGATTGAAAAACTGATAGAACTCCTCAAATGGAACAGGCAACAGATCAATTCCAATGAGGTCATGCTCATTTTTAACTTTCACATACAAAGTACTCCTCCCCCAGAGTCTCTGCAAATTTTCATGTACCAATCATGCAATCTTCGCATCATCGTTGATAGAGATCTTTCATCTTTGACGAGAGGCTTCTTCTTCGCAGCATTTTGCTTGTTTGTCGCCGACATCTTCTGACTCTTTTCCGATGTCTTGTGGGCCACAAATGCGGGCCAGTGATCTCTGATCTTCTCATATCTGCCCTTGAATTCTGGTGTCTCATTATTTTCGACAAACTTATTCAGCTCTTTCTTCCACATCCTGAATAGTTCTGCCATCCTCTTCAGAGCAAAAGACTTGATTAATTTCTCTTTAACTGGGTTCTCTGAATTATCCTCAGGCGGTAGGGTGAAATTTGACTTTAGCTCAGTCCAAAGATCATTTTTCTGCATATCATTGACATAAGACACCTCAGGGTCTTCTGTAGCCGGCTTAAACCATTACTGGATGCTTATCGGGATCTTGTCCCTAACCAGAACCCCGCACTGAGCAACAAATGTGCTCTTTGTCCAGAGGGGTTCAATAGGTTGGCCGTCGGGCGCGATTGCTATGATCTCAAACTTTTCATCCGAGCTCAACTTTTTCTTCGGGCCTCGTCTCTTTACCGAAGTTGTGCTCGATCCGGAGGGCTAGAAAAAAGAACAAAGACTTAATTAATATGTGTACATACCAAAACAATGAATGCATCAATCAGCTAGTCAGCATAGGCTTAACTAATATATATACCTGGCCAGACTCGGTTCGGTCACCGGAGCCGTCATCACGGTCTCCTTCTTGCACCGGCATTGGGTCACCGGAGCCGTCCTCATGTTCTTCTTCTTGCATCGGCATTAGGTCACCGTAGCCAGCTTGTTCACCCTCTCCTTCCAGACCATCGGTTTCGTTGAGAAACAACGAGATGGCATCACTTCCTTCTGCGATTATGTCCTCAACAACGCTTTTTTTGTTGCTTCGTCTAGGGCGGTGTCCATAGTTTCTACAAATATTTACAACATGGCAATTATTATTCAAACATGACAGATGGATATATTAGTGCCAAACGTAGAACTAGCTACCTAATCATAGTAAGCTATCGGGAGGGGGTATATATCGACAACGACGACACTACATCTATGTCCCTCGATGACCCTCGTTCCCGATAAAAAAAAGAGGAAGAAGAAGAAAAAGAAGAGGAGAAGAAAGAATAGAGGAGAAGAACCCTCGAACCCTCGAACCATCGACGACCCTGGAACCCTCGACCCCTAGACGACCCTCTTCTTCCTCTCATGTTCGAGAGGATCGCAGAGGGGTCGGGAGGTTGCCTAGTGTCAAAGGATTCAAAAAAACCATGTCTTCATCATTAGGCGAAAGTAACATGTGCATGATGGTACGAAGCTCTTCAAAGTTGTTCTGGAACGGAGTCCCAGATAGGATAATTCGCTTTTTGGTACAAAGTTCAGAAAGAGCCTTCCGAATATCGCTATTTGGAAGGCCTTTGCTGAATTCGTACCAAAAGGCGGATTATTCTATCCGGGACTCCATTCCAGAACAACTTTGCAGAACTTCGTACCAACATGCCCTGGTAACTTCCGGCTAATGATGAAGGCATGGATTTCTTCAATACTTTGACACTAGGAAACCTCTCTCGACCCCTCGGCGATCCTCGACCCCTCGAACCCCCGACGACCCTGGAACCGTCGACCCCTAGACGACCCTGCTGGAACCCTCGACCCTCGAACCTATAGAACCCTCGAACCCTCGACCCTGAAACCCTCGACCCTTGACCCCTTAATGACCCTCGACCCTCTACCCTAGTTCCCGACCCTCGACCCCTCGAAGAGGAGAAATAAATAAGAAGAAGAAAAAAGAAGAAAAAGAAGAGGAGAAGGAAGAAACGAATAGTGGAGAAGAAGAGAAAATAGAATATTCTATTTTCTCTTCTTCTCCACTATTCCTTTCTTCCTTCTCCTCTTTTTTTTCTTTTTTTTCTTCTTATTTATTTCTCCTCTTCTTTTCCTCTCCTCTTCTTCTTTCTTTCCTATCGGGAGGGGGAGAAGATCAAAGAAAAAAAAGAAGAAAAAAAAGAGGAGAAGAAGAAAGGAATAGAGGAGAAGAAGAAAAAATAGAAAAAAAATTCTATTTTTTCTTCTTCTCCTCTATTCCTCTTCTATTTTTTCTTCTTCTCCTCTATTCCTTTCTTCTTCTCCTCTTCCTTTTCTTCCTCTCCTCGTCTTCTCCTTCTTCTTCTCCTTCTTTCTCTACTTATTTTCCTTTTCCATATTTTACTTTTTCCTCTCCACTAACATAAAATGCACTAACCTAAAATGCAACAAACATAAAATGCACTAAAGAGGCTCAACTAACCTAAAAACAGTGATAAAATGCACTAACCTAAAATCGATATCTACTAACAACTTAAAAAAATTAATACATATATGAAAAAATGCATATATGAAAAAAACATCATCATATCATCAACAGAAAAAAACATCATCATATCATCAACAGAAAAAAAAACATCATCATATCATCAACAGAAAAAAAACATCATCATATCATCAACATCATCATATCATCAACCTAAAGGGCGCCGGCGCGGGGT
>NC_041392.1:689751168-689752352 GCF_002162155.2 Triticum dicoccoides | reverse complement strand
ACGGGCTCGAGGCGGCGATGACGACGACGAACGGCCTGGGGGCGTCGGGGCGAATGGGAGCGGTTGGCCAAAATTTCACAAGTGGTGGCTTATATAGCCAGAGCAATGGTCCCGGTTCGTGCTACGACCCGGGACTAATGCTCCCTTTAGTCCCGGTTGGTGCGACGAACCGGGACCAAAGGCCAATTTTCGGCAGCCGAAAGGGCGGGAAGCGAAGGCCATTGGTCCTGGTTGGTGGCACCAACCGGGGCTAAAGGGGGGCAATGGTCACAGTTGGTGCCACAAACCGTGACCAATGACCCCTTTAGTCCCGGTTGGTGCCACCAACCGGGACCAATGGCCTTGTGCTGCATCGCTAGCTGAAGTTTAGTCCCACATCGCTAGCTGAAGGGCGTCGGCACTTGTTTATAAGCGCTGTTGTGCCTCCCCATTCGAGCTCCTCTCTAATGCAGGCTTTCGGGCCTAAACTTGTTACTGCCTGTGGGCCTATTGGGCCTCTGTGGGCCTGAATCCTGGCCCATGTAGGGTTTCTAGTCGTATTCAAGCTGTGGAGCCCCAGTAGGTGGCATTTTTTTGGTTTTTTCTTTTTTATTTCTACATTTTTTTGGTTTCTATTTTTTTATTTCTACTTAAAACTAAATACTTATAGTTTTTTAGTGATTTCTTTTTGCTTTTAGGTCACCAAAATTATAAACTTTCTGTTAGTGCCATTAGTTTTAAATTTTGAATAGTTTAAATTTGAATTTTTAAAAATTTGTGTGAATCACTAGTTTATGAATAACTTTACTATAAAAATAGAATTTTTTTCTATTTATTTTTTATTTATACTTACAACTAAATACTTATAGTTTTTTAGTGATTTCTTTTTGATTTTAGGTCACAAAAATTATAAACTTTCTGTTAGTGCCATTAGTTTTAAAATTTTGAATAGTTTAAATTTGAATTTTATAAAATTTGTGTGAATCACTAGTTTATGAATAACTTTACTATAAAAATAGAATTTTTTTTCTTCTTTGCTATTTATTTTTTATTTATACTTACAATTAAATACTTATAGTTTGATTTTAGGTCACAAAAATTATATTCTTTTTGCTATTGAAGAATATTATAGTTTTATTTTAGTTGATCATAACATAATATTTTAATTGATTGTTTTTATTTTCATAAAAGTTTTGTAGTTCATT
>NC_041392.1:689731125-689751148 GCF_002162155.2 Triticum dicoccoides | reverse complement strand
TTTTAGGTCACAAAAATTATAAACTTTCTGTTAGTGCCATTAGTTTTAAAATTTTGAATAGTTTAAATTTGAATTTTATAAAATTTGTGTGAATCACTAGTTTATGAATAACTTTACTATAAAAATAGAATTTTTTTCTTCTTTGCTATTTATTTTTTATTTATACTTACAATTAAATATTTATAGTTTGATTTTAGGTCACAAAAATTATATTCTTTTTGCTATTGAAGAATATTATAGTTTTATTTTAAGTTGATCATAACATAATATTTTAATTGATTGTTTTTATTTTCATAAAAGTTTTGTAGTTCATTCTGTTTGCTATTAATTCATTATTTGAGCTAAATGACTCTGAAATTGGAAAGCATTTCAAAATGAACTCTGAAAAGGTTGAAAGTTGGCATGGTATCATAATTTCACCCACATAGCATGTGCATGTATAAAACGGACAATGGTAGCATGTTCGTCTGTTACAAATTTGGCATGGTATCATCATAATAGTTGCGGGAGAAAGTCTTCACTTTTTCTTCGCTTGTGTCATTTGCTTATTGCGCCGTAACCATGGATAAACTTCATTGTTTATCAGGATGCTTGGGTCAGCCTTGATATTGAAGGGAGGAATTTCATGAAACTTTTCATAATCTTCAGACATGTCTGTCTTGCCGTCCACTCCCAGGATGTCCCTTTTTCCTGAAAGAACTATGTGGCGCTTTGGCTCATCGTATGATGTATTCGCTTCCTTATCTTTTCTTTTTCTCGGTTTGGTAGACATGTCCTTCACATAGATAACCTGTGCCACATCATTGGCTAGGACGAACGGTTCGTCAGTGTACCCAAGATTTTTCAGATCCACTGTTGTCATTCCGTACTGTGGGTCTACCTGTACCCCGCCGCCTAAAAGATTGACCCATTTGCACTTAAACAAAGGGACCTTAAAATCAGGTCCGTAGTCAAGTTCCCATATGTCCACTATGTAACCATAATATGTGTCCTTTCCGCTCTCGGTTGCTGCATCAAAGCGAACACCGCTGTTTTGGTTGGTGCTCTTTTGATCTTGGGCGATCGTGTAAAATGTATTCCCATTTATCTCGTATCCTTTGTAAGTCAATACAGTCAAAGATGGTCCCCTGGACAACAAGTACAACTCATCACAAATAGTGTTGTCACCTCTGAGACGTGTTTCCAACCAACTGCTGAAAGTCCTGATGTGTTCACATGTAATCCAGTCGTTGCACTGCTCCGGGTGTTTGGAGCGCAGACTGTTCTTGTGTTCATCGACATAAGGGGTCACCAAGGTAGAGTTCTGTAGAACTGTGTAGTGTGCTTGAGACCAAGAATATCCGTCCCTGCATATTATTGAGTCTCTTCCAAGAGTGCCTTTTCCAGTCAGTCTCCCCTCATACCGCGATTTAGGGAGACCTATCTTGTTAAGGCCAGGAATGAAGTCAACACAAAACCCGATAACATCCTCTGTTTGATGGCCCATGGAGATGCTTCCTTCTGGCCTAGCGCAGTTACAGACATATTCATTTAGGACTCCCATGAACCTCTCAAAGGGGAACATGTTGTGTAGAAATACGGGCCCCAGGATGACAATCTCGTCGACTAGATGAACTAGGACGTGCGTCATGATATTGAAGAAGGATGGTGGGAACACCAGCTCGAAACTGACAAGACATTGCGCCACATCACTCCTTAGCCTTGGTACGATTTCTGGATCGATCACCTTCTGAGAGATTGCATTGAGGAATGCACATAGCTTCACAATGGCTAATCGGACGTTTTCCGGTAGAAGCCCCCTCAATGCAACCGGAAGCAGTTGCGTCATAATCACGTGGCAGTCATGAGACTTTAGGTTCTGAAACTTTTTCTCTGGCATATTTATTATTCCCTTTATATTCGACGAGAAGCCAGTCGTGACCTTCATACTGAGCAGGCATTCAAAGAAGATTTCTTTCTCTTCTTTCGTAAGAGCGTAGCTGGCAGGACCTTTATACTGCTTCGGAGGCATGCTGTCTTTTTCGTGCAAACGTTGCAGGTCCTCTCGTGCCTCAGGTGTATCTTTTGTCTTCCCATACACGCCCAAGAAGCCTAGCAGGTTCACGCAAAGGTTCTTCGTCACGTGCATCACGTCGATTGAGGAGCGGACCTCTAGGTCTTTCCAGTAGGGTAGGTCCCAAAATATAGATTTCTTCTTCCACGTGGGTGCGTGTCCCTTAGCGTCATTCGGAACAGCTAGTCCACCGGGACCCTTTCCAAAGATTACGTAGTGTAAATCATTGACCATAGCAAGCACGTGATCACCAGTGCGCATGGCGGACTTCTTCCGGTGATCTGCCTCGCCTTTGAAATGCTTGCCTTTCTTTCGACATTGATGGTTGGTCGGAAGAAATCGATGATGGCCCAGGTACACATTCTTCCTGCATTTGTCCAGGTATATACTTTCAGTGTCATCTAAACAGTGCGTGCATGCGTGGTATCCTTTGTTTGTCTGTCCTGAAAGGTTACTGAGAGCGGGCCAATCATTGATGGTCACGAACAACAACGCCTTAAGGTTAAATTCCTCCTGTCTGTGCTCATCCCACGTACGTACACCGTTTCCATTCCACAGCTGTAAAAGTTCTTCAACTAATGGCCTTAGGTACACATCAATTTCGTTGCCGGGTTGCTTAGGGCCTTGGATGAGAACTGGCATAATAATGAACTTCCGCTTCATGGACATCCAAGGAGGAAGGTTATACATACATAGAGTCACAGGCCAGGTGCTGTGATTGCTGCTCTACTCCCCGAAAGGATTAATGTCATCCGCGCTTAAAGCAAACCATACATTCCTTGGGTCCTTTGCAAACTCATCCTAGTACTTTCTCTCGATTTTTCTCCACTGCGACCCGTCAGCGGGTGCTCTCAACTTCCCATCTTTCTTTCGGTTCTCACTGTGCCATCGCATCAACTTGGCATGCTCTTCGTTTCTGAACAGACGTTTCAACCGTGGTATTATAGGAGCATACCACTTCACCTTCGCAGGAACCCTCTTCCTGAGGGGCTCGCCGTCAACATCACTAGGGTCATCTCGTCTGATCTTATACCGCAACGCACCGCATACCGGGCATGCGTTCAGATCCTTGTATGCGCCGCGGTAGAGGATGCAGTCATTAGGGCATGCATGTATCTTCTCCACCTCCAATCCTAGAGGGCATACGACCTTCTTTGCTGCGTATGTACTGTCGGGCAATTCGTTATCCTTTGGAAGCTTCTTCTTCAATATTTTCAGTAGCTTCTCAAATCCTTTGTCAGCCACAACATTCTCTGCCTTCCACTGCAGCAATTCCAGTACGGTACCGAGCTTTGTGTTTCCATCTTCGCAATTGGGGTATAACCCTTTTTTGTGATCCTCTAACATGCGATCGAACTTCAGCTTCTCCTTTTGACTAATGCAATGCGTCCTTGCATCGACAATGACCCGGCGGAGATCATCTTCATCGGGCACATCGTCTGGTTCCTCTTGATCTTCAGCAGCTTCACCCGTGGCAGCATCATTGGGCACATCGTCTGGTTCCTCTTGATCTTCACCAGCTCCCCCCGTTGCAGCATCACTGTATTCAGGGGGCACATAGTTGTCATCGTACTCTTCTTCTTCGCCGTCTTCCATCATAACCCCTATTTCTCCGTGCCTCGTCCAAACATTATAGTGTGGCATGAAACCCTTGTAAAGCAGGTGGGAGTGAAGGATTTTCCGGTTAGAGTAAGACCTCGTATTCCCACATTCAGTGCATGGACAACACATAAAACCATTCTGCTTGTTTGCCTCAGCCGCATAGAGAAACTCATGCACGCCCTTAATGTACTCGCGGGTGTGTCTGTCACCGTACATCCATTGTCGGTTCATCTGCGTGCATTATATATAATTAAGTGTCCAAATTAATAGAAGTTCATCATCACATTAAAACCAAAGTGCATACATAGTTCTCATCTAACAACATATAGCTCTCCAGAGCATCTAATTAATTAAACCATACATTGAAACTATGTAAAATATTTTAATGCGAAAACAAATGCGATCATAATCGCAACCAAGGTAACAATTGATCCAACGGCATAATGATACCAAGCCTCGGTATGAATGGCATATTTTCTAATCTTTCTAATCTTCAAGCGCATTGCATCCATCTTGATCTTGTGATCATCGACGACATCCGCAACATGCAACTCCAATATCATCTTCTCCTCCTCAATTTTTTTATTTTTTCCTTCAACAAATTGTTTTCTTCTTCAACTAAATTTAACCTCTCGACAATAGGGTCGGTTGGCATTTCCGATTCACATACATCCTAGATAAATAAAATCTATGTCACGTTGGTCGCCATAATTTTCATAAACAATAAATGAACCAATAGTTATAAAGATAATATACATACCAAATCCGAATCATAGACAGGACGAGGGCCGACGGGGGCGGATACCAAAACCATCGCACTATATAAGATGCAATAATAAATGTAAGAAAATGATACAAGTATCTATCTAAACATACAAGTAAGAATATTTTTCCTTTCAGAAAGAAGATAAGAACAAGAGGCTCACCACGGTGGTGTCGGTGATGAGATCGGCGCGGGTGATCGACGGCGGTGAAGACGGGGACGGGGCGTGACGGACCGCTAAATCTAGACAAATCTCGAGGAAAATGGAGATTGGAGGTCGAGCTTCGAGAGGAGAAAGCTTAAGTAGTGTGGCTCGGGCATTTCATCGAACACCTCATGTGCATAGGAGGTGAGCTAGAGCACCATAAAGCCCTCTCCTCCTCGGCCAGAAAAAACATAGCACTGTGCTCTGCTCTTGCGCGAGGGGGTATATATAGACACCTCATTGGTCCCGGTTGGTGGCATGAACCGGGACTAAAGGGGAGCCTTTGGACCCGGTTCATGCCACCAACCGGGACCAATGGTGGTGGGCCAGGAGCGAGGCCATTGGTCCCGGTTCGTCCCACCAACCGGGACCAAAAGGTCCAGACGAACCGGGACCAATGGCCCACGTGGCCCGGCCGGCCCCCTGGGCTCACGAACCGGGACCAATGCCCACATTGGTCCCGGTTCTAGACTGAACCGGGACTAATGGGCTGAGCCGGCCTGGACCATAGCCCTGTTTTCTACTAGTGAGCTACCATGATTTCTCCTATGGGCTTTTGATGTACAAATGTCTTATAGCAGCACATCCATGTTTGTTTATTTGTATATGTGTTTCTATGGTACAATTTCCTAAAAAACTTGTGACATGATCCTTTTAGGTCTCATCTTTGTCGCCAATATATGTCACCTGTGTGAATCCTTCTTTCTCGAAACAATGCATAAATATGTTCACATCTGCACACAGACAACATTGTACAATATGTTTGATTCTAGTAATAAGGCAGTTTAGCATGTGTTGTGCTTGCCTTCTTATTTTTGTACTAACATGAATGCTTATGTCTTTGTTCATATATCCACTTCATGTAATTATGCCTCATCATTTCTCACATATGTATCAATGGTAGTTAACTTTTGCTTCAACAATTGTTTGCATGCGCTTCTTTTCATTTTTCTTCAACCATTGTATCTATAAGCTTCAACCATTACAAGTGCTGCTTCTTTCGATGGACTTTAGTTTTGACAAATGTAGTGTGTGCTTCATCGTTTCTCACAAATCTTTACGTATTACAGATAGTTGCTCCGCTAGATTCAGTCCAAGCTTTTTTGTTTCCCACACATACCTATGACACTCCTAATGCCGTTCAGCCTGTCATGAGCCTAGGGCCTCTCTTTGGATTCCTTATTGGTGACAAAGATCTAGCTTGGCGCAAGCGTGGAGCTCTTCCAAGATCAGCCCTTCAATACGCGTGCATTGATAGTGTTGTTGTAATAGTATTTTTCTTTTGGTTTACAAGAGGGTCTAAATTGTGGGTCATATCAAATGAATTTGTTTTAATTTTCTTTGCTTCTTGTTGTGCTTCAACATGATCATTTTTGCGAAGAAAGTATTTCTATCGGATGGAATCAAGGAAATTTGTTTCCGTTGCACCAATTGTTAAGGCACATAATAAAATTCTTGTTCTCAAGGGATGTTTCCATAATGCAAACGTTATAAGTATATGTTTCTAATCAATAATACCTAAATAGCTCCCCACTAACCTATTTAACTAAACATGCAAGCTATCCACATCAACATCCATTCTCCTATGGCCACATCAGCACTAACTCTTCACTTCACTAATCCTTCCACTCCTGCATGCATGGATTTTTTTTTTGCCCTCACAGTCCACCACGTGACCATAAAATCCTACTGTCTTTTGATTAGCCAGGGGTAGCCCAAGAGTTGGTCTCCTGTAATACATGCTTTCAAGTTCTGAGAGTTTTATTCCGGAGAGAACTCCGTTCCCAAACATTCTGCCGCGTGTGCCGATGCTTGACCTTCAATCTTTCAATATATGGCGTCTCAGATTCTGGAACTGACGCAGGTATGCGAATAGACATCATCAAACACCTTTATTTATCTTCTTTGGCATCACTATCTTTCAATTGCAAGTTTCCAACCTGACCAGCGCCTCTACGTTGCATCATCACCCCCTTCAAATCTAGTTTGATGTGTCGGGATTACGAAATAGGAGGGGGTAGAGATGGAGCGGCGGCGTGTGGTGCGGGGGTTGGTTGGACTGCATCTTCGAGCTCCCCAACCTGCTGCGTTTGCAGAGTCTAGCCTGCTTCCTTCAAGAAGGCCATCCACACCAGCGAGCTGTCCTCACGGTGGGGTGACCTGGGTGAGCGGCGGCTGCTCATGTCCTCCACTCCTCCTCACTCCACCTTCGATTCCCACCGGCCGGCACGTCAAGGACGGCGGGGACGGGGGATCAGCTCGCGATCATCGACATGTGAGGGATTTTCGGTATGACTGGATCATACTCTGGAGCTGCTATTACGATGGACTTTGGCTTTAGTATGAAGCTACAGAGCAACTTGCAAAACCAGAATAAGTATGCAGGTACATTCTGCTTTATACGCTAACAGTGACCTAATACCAAAATTTTAAAGAGTTTGTGTTGCGGTCATTTGTTCTAATTTTATCGGCACGTCGTGTCTTTCAAGAAGCTACTACCTATTTTGTATGACAAAACTACAGGGAACGCACATCCCCATATTACAAAAAACAGAATCTATAAGGGTTTACCCTTTTGTCCATTCTGACGATGTTTACTTGCAGCAAGCCTCTAACTTATTACTCCGTAGTCCATACACAGCCTAACTCAAGAACAAATTGGTGATTTTCTTGACATCGGTGAAATCTTCTTGCTGAGCCTGCTCCTTACCACTTGCACATGCAGGCAACTCGATCAAGGTTCTGGCAAGAGCTGTCTACGTGCAGTTTTGCAATCTATATCATCGAAGAGCAACAGTATCTTCCTGGTGCCATCACAGCCAGGTTTTGTTAGTTCTGTCACCTCCAATCTCAGTAGTAGTGATCTCTCTGCATCTCAAATATTATGCTTTCTACTTTCTCAAGCATTCAACCAAGTGGAGCTCAGTATATCAACTAGCATAATTGCTTGCTTTGATTTATCAAGGTATGGACAAATCTATGCATTTTGCTGCTCTTCTTGGAGATTATTTTATTTATCTTTTCTCAGGTGTTGATTGGATTTAAAATTTTGTCCGATTCATTATAAAGGAAAGACTGGAATAAATCTCTAAAGGTTGTTGTCCCTCATAGTTGTGAACTATTTTTAGTGGCAGACCCAGTCAAACATGTTAGCGATAGTCTAAAAATGTCATCTGTAATCACTAATATCAAGAAAATTTGGTCATATAATACTCCATCCATATTAATTGTTGCAGCTTTAGTTGTACTAAAGCAGTGGCAATTAATTTGGATCGGATGGAGTAGTGTTTATTTTTATTTTTATTTCCTAAGGTGTTGATTGGATTTAAAATTGTCTTATTCATCGTGAAGGAAATACTGCAATAAATCTCTAGAAGTTGTTGTCGCTCATAGTTCTGAACTACTTTTAGGGTTAGGCTAAATATATCATCTATGATCACTAATGAGATTAACAGAATTTGTTTTTATCTAATACATGGTATTTATTTTATTCCAAACTCACAAGTTAGAATTAGTATCTTCATTTCATTTCTGTTTGTGCCTGCTACCAATAATAATTTTTTTAAGTAGTATTACGGAGCTGGCCCATTGCTAAAAACTAATTTCATTCGCTTATTGTATATGCAATTTTGCACTATTTATTGAATGAAAACTTCAATCCCATGTTATGACAATCTTCAGCTTACAAAATTAAATCACCTCTCTAACATCTCCCTCTAACAAATATTAATGTTTATCAAATCATCTTCACTGTTCCTGTATATGAGAACCATCTTCCTTGCTATATGAAAATATAACTAATCTTCAAAAGAGTGATCCAATCGGAACTCTTGAATTGAGGGGTGGCCAAAACACCTTGTACCTTTCCCAATACTTGACCTTCGATGCAATTGTTTACCTTTCTAGTTTTGACGATGGAATGAATCTACTTTTGACTTGTCCTCCATATGCAATAGTTTGATTGTCAGGTTTCAAGAATGCTGGAAGAGAAGGGAAAAGTGCTCCATTAGTAAAAAAAAAGTAACATTTTAATGGTTGTTGAAACCAATCCGTTTAGTATGTAGAGGTCTACTACATGTCCCGCAGCAACGCGCGGGGTATCCATCTAGTACGTCAGAATAGTGGTGCTCCAACAAATCGGGCATTTAATGAACGAATCAGCCTATGAAACGCCGGGCTTCCTTCACAGATCGGATGTTCAACATGCTTGTAATCATGAATGTTCACGTGACAAAATGAACATAATTCATGGTAAATTTGATGGTATTTGTACTGTATAAAAGGACAAAATGAATAAAATTCATGTCAAATAAAAAAGATATCTATTACATTCAAAATTGATAATTTTGTTTGAGGATAACAATATATAGTCAAACGAGGCAAACTATATATATAGCGAATACATAAACCAAAAAAAGAAGCCAACTCACGTTGTGTGAGGATAACAATACTCAGTCTTAACTCTGAAGTGAAGCACTCCACATCAGCTTGGGAACTCAAGAAAGATAGGCCTCACGCACCCAAAGATTATCTCGCTGAGTCCATCCATGGTGTACGCATACACAATGGATATATCCTCTAATTCATCTTCAGTTTTCAAAGGCAATACCTGGTCCATTGACCATCAGTTAAATGTCGCATGGATGCCTGTCCGACAAGCCTAACATTTATTCACTTCAGAAAGAAGGGAGACTCTATTTCATGGACACTAGATCTTGACAGAGATGAAACGTTCCAGGTTCAGGTTGCAAAGGCTGATGTTCCAGGCGCAGTAGGGTGGCATCTTCGGCGCGTTCGTGCATGTCCCTCGGCGAGGGTCATAGATTCGCAACAGCGGTGCAGGTGCTGATCCTCTTCCGCGTGGGTGGGAGCAGCTGAAGAGCAACTTTTCACCGTCATGTAACACCCTCAAAGGCGTCAATTGGGAATACATGCACGAATCTAGCGGAATCACGTACGCCTTGACCCAGACGCTCTTGTCAGAATCACCAAGGAGCCATACTATCCATCGGTCGCGGTCCCGTGAGTCTGATTTAGATTTAGCCACACAAAGGGAGCCGTTGAGCTCGCCTAAAGTGATGGTGTACCAAAAGTGACTGTCTTTAGGCCGGCATTGGATCTCCTTCCGCCACTCCTCGCTCTCGAGGTGACGAGGTCGAAGCAGAGCACGGTGTCTACTTGCGTGTATCCTTGTTGTTGCACAAATAGATACCACATGCCATTGACCACAATACCACTGTCATTACAACCATAATACCAATAGGATGAGGGCTCGGGCTTCTTCCTCCACCCGACACTATCTCCCAGCGTGAAGACCTCGCAGGTGTTGCCGAGGCTGACCACCTTGTACGCACCGGACGGGACGGTGCGGCCAAAGCCCAGGGTTCCTCTAGCTCCGTGTTAGGCCACAAGCACCTGCGCGATGGCGAGGTCGATCAATTTAGCGGTGAAAGATCCGATGACGACACATGCGCGGTCGTCCACCCTGGTGCAGATGGAGTACTTCGAGAGAGGACCCAGCTCATCGGCGATCACCCTCACGAGATTGCCGTCCATGTCGATCAGCCATAGGGAGGAGTCTTGGAACCGGAAGGAGTAGGCGAGGAAGAGCGGCTCGGCGCGGGACTTGTGCACGGCGACGAAGGCCGGGTCGGAGATGAGGGCGCGCCACTCCGTGGACACGCAGAGGAACCGGCACAGGGCCTTCACCGGCAAGAAGGACAGGATGTCAAAGATGACATCGTGCGGCAGTGAGATGGGAGCCTGAGCGTTGCCTTCGGCCATGGTTGCCGGGGGAGCGTCGCAAAGAAGGTGTCGTGGAGGAGTGGAGAGAACCCGTAGGGGCACCTGCATCGTGGCGGCGCGCGGCGGCGTGGCCTTGTGCAGTCGGCGTAAGCACGATGATGGCCTGGTCTCCCCCGATCGGGATTTCGATCTCATCCCAAAAATCAGGTTAAGGACGGCGAGATCAGCGGATGATTTGGAGTAGTATATATTTGATGTTTGGGAAGACATTGAATAGTAATTCACGTTGGACATCTTCAACAGCCGCGCGTTAAAAAAGTGTTTACAGCGTTGGAATCGTGAGTTTTTGCACGGCCGCTGCAAAATATAGCGTGCGCGGGCCGCTTTATCAGGCGCTACAAAAAAAAACTGCACGCGCTATATAGCACAAACAATATATGCACTCCAAACACAATCAAAAAGATCAAATAAAACAAAATAAATCAGCAATAAATAGTTCAATTTTATTATACGTTGGCGCTACAAAAAAACTGCGCACGCTATATAGCACAAACAATATATGCACTCCAAACACAACCAAGAAAATCAAATAAAACAAAATAAATCAGCAATAAATAGTTCAATTTTATTATTACAACTCAAACAAATAGTTTATCTTGCAATACAACATCAAACATACAAATCATGATGCTCTTTGTCGGTCATTTCATGCCCACCACTCCTCGATGAGATCCTTCTGAAGACCATCATGCGTTTCGGCACGTCGAATGGCATGATAGGAGGCAACAAATGGGGCTACCCTCGCAGCCCTCCGCCGCACTCGCACGAGATGTCCCAAGAGCTTATACTGAGAGTAGTCTAAACCTTAGCCACGCTCATTCTCGATGATCATGTTGTGCATGATCACACAAGCGTGCATGATGTACCAAAACATCTTTTGATCCCAAAATCTAGTCGGTCCTCTCACAATGGCAAATTGGGCTTGCAAAATCCCCAAAACTCTTTCCACATCTTTCTTAGCCGCCGCCTGAGCATTGTGGAAATCTAGGTTTTTCTTACCTTCCGGTTTTTTCAATGGCTTCACAAATGTTTGCCACTTTGGGTAGATGCCATCCCTAAGATAGTAGCCATAGTTGTATGTATGACCATTTGCTACAAACTGCACCGGTGACAATTCACCATTTGCAATCTTATTCATGAGCCGTGACCGATTAACAATGTTGATATCATTCAAAGATCCATGAATTCCAAAAAAAGCATACCAAATCCAAGTCTCTTGATCGGCCACCACTTCAAGGATTATAGCGGAACCCTTTTTTTGGCCGTGGAATTGCCCATGCCATGTCTTAGGACAGTTCTTCCAAATTCAATGCATGCAATCTATTGAGCCAAGCTTACCTGGGAACCGTGAGCTTTGTTCATCTCCAAAAGCCTTGCGACATCTTCAGCATTGGAAGATCTCAAATACTCCGAGCCAAACACTTGAACAATTCCAACTGCGAAGCGCTTGACACACATGATGGCTTGACTCTCACCCATGGTCAAGTGGTCATCAACTAGATCAGCCGGAATATCGTATGCCAACATACCCGAACCGGCTGTCACCTCCTGAAAGGTGTTATTCCCGAGTTCTCTGGCGGCATTCCTCCTTTGCTGAAAAAACCAATCATGGCTAGCCCGTTTCTCTGCAATGCGCATGACAACTCGGTGCTCATCCTAAACCGGCACCGGAAGTATGACTCGGGGAACATGGGAATATCCATAAAATAGTGCATCATCAATCTGTTGTCGGCATCGATCTTATCCCTCCAAATTTTCTGTTGACCCATAACCGAACCACCGTGCTTCGGCTTTTTATTGATGTGCATAGCTAGGATCATTGCAAGGTCCTCCTCCTCTTCAATATCAAATTCTTCTTCGGAAGAGTCATATGACGAACTCATCTACAATGTTGAATTTAAACTAGTCTATAAAAACTACAAACAACATGCATCAAATTCATATAAAAAGAATGTGAAGTTGAAGCAATACATACCTTCCAAGCGTTTTGTCGAACACCTTGTGGGCGCCGAGCGGCAGTGGACGGCCGGGCACTGTTAGTTGAAGGAATGGCGCGCGCGAGGGACGACGGCGACTAGAGGGAGAAGGAGAAAGCGGTGGTGGCGCGGGGATAGGCCGGGGAAGTGCCGGAATGGTCGCGGAACAAATGGAGTGGTGCGGGTGGCGGTGCCAGCGCCTGGATTGGGGTAGGTGGAAGTCACGGCGCGGGCGCTCAAGTGTGCAGTGCACGGGAGCGGGCACAACAAATAAACGGTGCGCGATGCCGTTTTGCCCCGCACGCTGAACTATTTATTCCGCGCGCGCTGTTTTTGCGCCTCCACTGGAGCGCCCGGAGCGGCTGCGCGCGCGTAAAAAACACAAATTTTCCAGCGCGGCGTTTATATAGCGCGTCTGTTGGAGATGCTCTTAGGAACTCATATTGCCGCATAGTGTTAACATTAAAGAAATGTACAAAATTCATGGAAACGTGATCATACTTGTACTATGACAATTTACTTTTAGTTCACAATCCTTAGTCCTCCTAATAATCTTTGTAAATAAATTGAAGAAATAAACTACACTGATATGTAATATCAAAGTTTGTTTATCAATAATTTTTCTCTAAGAACTGCTATTTTGTCCGTGAACATTTTCTTTAGATTCCACCCTTTATCAAAAGTTTTTATCGAAATATATTCAAATCCAAAGAGAACTTCACCATGAAAATATTATTCGATGATAAAAGTGGTCATTAATACTAAATTGTGGTCATTATTCCCTTGGGATTTGTTGGGAATATACCCCGCGGTATGACCCGGCCGGAATTATAACCCGGCTGGGACTTGGTAAACCGGAAAATAGTTAAGACAGGTGGTTAAGGCAGACAGTTAAGACAGATAATTAAGACAGATGGTAAATCGGTAGGTGGTAAACCGGCAGGAAGTCATAACCCGGTTGACAATCATAACCCGGTAGAGAATCATAACCCGGCAGATAGTCATAACCCGACAGACAGTCATAACCCGATTGACAGTCATAACCCAGCAGACAGAGTCGTCTGGGGTTAATAAGCCCGAGACGTTGTGAAGCCCGAGACGTTATGAAGCCCAAGATGTTAAGAAGCCCATGAAAAAAAGTCAAAATAGTTTAAGTCTTAATCTGAGTTGGACTCTACATGTAACCCGCCCCATCAACATATATAAGGAGGGACAGAGCACTTCAAGAGGGGGAGAAAGAGGAATCTTAGGGCTAGACATAACTAGGAGAGCCGGTTTACGGCGACTCCCTCATGATGATAATAAGACCTAGCCACAAACAGCATGTAGGGTTGTTACTGGATGATGTTTCCCGGGGCCCAAAACTGTTTGAACCCTTGTCTTCTGTGTTGATCCGTCTCGCGTCTCTCATCCCGATCAATCTTTCTCAAGCTATCACATAGATGCATCGGCCTCACAACTAAGTCCTCGCACTATGACATCTGCCGTGATAATTCCACGACAATTGACGCCCTTCGTGGGGCCTGCGCACGTTGGTGTTGAATTCTTGAAGAGATCTCTCCAAGAGATTGAGAAATTCGCAAATTTTCGATTGAAGAAAGATTCAACATGAAAGGATTCACGTCAAGTACAAGTTCATCCGTCAAGATCAACCAAGTTTCCAGCGGCGGAGATACAAGAGAATATAAGGTTTCAGCTTATGCATCGCCGCACGTGTCTGTGGCGATCGGTCGATCCAACAGATCGATGTTTACTGCTGGGACTAATCCGAGATTAATTGTAGTAGATCAACTGCTACTGCTACTGCTGTTAAATTGTACTAGTTTCCATCGAGGCCAACAAAAAAAAAATCGTGCTGTCTAATCCGCCGAGTTCCGCAAAGTTCCTGCTGCCGGGTTACAGGCTCGAGCCCCGAGAAAAGATTGGAGTACTGGTCTTATACACTATGTATACTTTTTCCTACTCTACGTGAGATTTACTCAAGGCCTCCCAGAATACGTATATGCATGCTCACGGAGGTTTGATGGGCAGATCTATTATTATATAGAGAGCTACTACCTGTAGTTTTGGGAAGTGCATAAAGATAGGGAATTAGAAGGTGTTTGTTTTCAGGGACTTATTGGTCTACGGACTTAAATAATTTTCTATAAGTCGCATCTAAATTAAACATGGAGTACTTATAGAAACTTAAAGTGGACATTTGAGACTTATGAAATAAGACTCTCGAGGAGGGACTTATAGAGACTTATATTTGTAATATGGTCTTATAAAGACTTATAAGTCCCAGAAACTAAATATGCAGAAACTTTTTAAGGACTTGAGACTTATAAGTTGGAACTAAAAAAAATCTTAGGACTTATGAACCAAACAGGGCCTCAGTCTCCGCCTTTGTTTCTAAATCACCGCCGCGGCCCGTAACTATGCGGACTCCGTGGGCGAGTTGCTGCTCCGAGCTACTACAACGCCTGGGCAAGCTTCGCGGCATCGATCTTCGCCAACTCGCTTCTGTCGACATGGATTGCCTTTGCAGTATCTTGCCTCGCCGACCGCCGGCCTTCACAGCGGCTGCTTCTGCTGCGGCCTCCCTGAATTGCCGCCACGGCCTCGTCAAACCGACCGCACCTGCGCCGCCTTCGCCAGCGCGCCGAGCCGCCACAACACCTCAGCCCGGACGACCCCAAGACTCTTCTACCACAGATCGTCAAGCCGGTTTCGATTTTCCCGGAGAGTGACCGCGACTTCAAAACGCCGTCGCTCTGAACCGGCTACGAGCCGCCCAGCCTCGAACCACCACCGGCTGCCATTCGCGCGGTGACCTGGCCACCCGAGCCGCCGGTTCTTCTCGACATTCTCCGCCGTCAAGTCGCCAATGCGACACCCCGAGTCACCTCTGCCGCTTTGACCCGCCATCTGACCCGCCTCCATCATCGACCCGCCAGTGCCCGGCGACCCGATTCTGCCGCCTTGAGCAGCGATGTGCCGAGTTACCTCCGCCACCGCAGCCGTGGCCTCCCGCTTCCGTGGTTGCAGCCTCGCCAGACTGCTTCAGGCCTTAACCCACCTCTGCTATGGTGCCGCCTGGAGCCGCTCGGCCACGACCCGCCTTCGAGCACGCTCGCGCCGGTTCATCTTCGCCACCGAGAACCGCCCCCGAGCGTCTTCAAGCTGCCGCTGATACAGCTTCGGGCCATGCCGAGCCCGCGCCTCCTCCATTGGACGTCGTCAATCCATCGATGAGTCTTCCACGCCGTCACGTCGCTCTCGCGGCCTCGCCGCCAAACCGATGTACGTCGAGCCGGCTTGCTGCCTCCTCCGCTGTGGCTCCTGCCACTTCATGTACTCCACGTCAAGCGTTGAGTCGTCTGTTCCTCTTCAACCGAATGCCGGTTCAGCCGCACCTCACTGTCAGGTCGCCTTTGCCTCCGTGATGAGCCGCCGAGGACTTGACCTGCGTCCAAACTGCGGTAACCCGCCCCTACCCAACCAAACCGCTAAGTCACTGTTGGCGCAGCTCTCTCTCTACCCTAGCTCTTGCGGTAGTCTACCTCTGTCTCTCTGTCACTTCGCTCTAGCACAAACTGGACCAAGGAAGAAGAAACTGACAAAATGAGAGGGCACGGTGGTGTTCCTAGCGCATGAACGCCCCAGCCGCAACAACGGCTATGTATATCCTCAAGCAACAACTCGAGCTACAACCACGCCAGTCTACAACGACCTCCACACGGGATTTATACCCAGGCCAGCGTGTCCATGATCCCCACGTTCCAACCTATGCGAGCCCACGATCCGGTCCGCGCTGGCCGCGTCCACCACGCGCGCCCGTATGCACGTATCGCGGCGAGCCCACCCTGATCGCCTCGCTCTCCCCGGACCAAGTCGCCAACTGAATACGCCTACTACGACGCGTCAAGTGTACATGCACACGCGCGCCCAAGACACCACCCACACACGCACAACACCTATGCCACGGGGCCGGCTGCGTCCGATGTGGCCGACGCGCGCCCATGCACGCGCCCGTTGCATCCGACGCGGACACCGCGGCTTATTCACGCAACAGTCACCGTCGCCGTAAGCCGCCGCGAGCCACCGGCCGCCGTCGTCGCATTGCACCTCCTGCCCGGACCTGCCTTGGGCCGCCTGATGTCGTCCGAGGACTGCTGTTAACTCGCTCCCCTGTGTCAAGTGGTCGCCATGCCTCGCTCCGCCAGATTGGCCTGGGGCAATGGCAGCTGTGGCCTCGCCTATGACTCGCCTCGCCGGTTCGCTTCTTTTGTCGCCAACCACCAAGCTGCCGTCACCACCGGCTGCTGTGGTGCTTAAACCACCAAGCCGCCGGCTGCAGTCGTGCTTAAACCGCCTTCGCTGTCTTAAACTGCCACGGCCCCGAGCGGCTTCAACTACTCCGTCGGGTCGAGCCGCTGCGAGTCGCCGATTGCCTCAGGGAGCCGCCGATGTGGAGCCGTCGGGCGTTTCACGCCTCTGCTGGTGGGTCAGCAACCGCACCCCGAGCCGCCGCGTTCGTCTTCGAACCGCCACTGTGGAGTAACCCACCTTGCCACTCCTCCATGAATCGTCCCATTTTAACGCTCCTCGGCGCCTCTTCCATCGGCCCGCCGGTTCACCTCGCCTCTAGACCGCGGTTTCGATCCTCCATGGCCACAGTTGTCGCCTCCATTGCCGAGCACCTGCACCTCTGCTCTAAACCGCCACTACCTTATAGCGCACTGAGCGCCGTTTCACTATGCCTCGCGTTGTGCTGAGCCGCTGTGATGTTTCAAACCGCTGGCCGCCTCCGCTGCTCATCCCCGCCGTTGTGGCTTTAAGATGGCATGGCCGAGTCACCACCTGGCCCATGTTTTTTCCTCCTCGAGCTGCCCCGATGGTGTGATTCATCGCCTCCGTTTTAAGCCACCACCGGTTTCTGCCTCTGCGGTCTCAACCCACTGTTTCCGCAGCCTACCTGGCCGGTCTTGCCATTTCTTATGCAGCGCCTGAAGTCGCCGCCACATCCAAATTACCGTGAGTCACGCCGGCTGTCACGCGACATCACCTCGCCTCCGCTTTAAGCATTCTGTCGGGTCACCACGACCGTGGCCTCGCCGTTGCCGTGCCCCGCCAAGCCGCCATGGCCCCCGGCAATTTCAAGTTGCCGTCGGTGTTGCCTGCTCTCCGAGACCTATGACCGCCTAGGCGTCCTTGCAAGTCTGCAATGCAAGCTGCCCTGAGCCTGCATGTTTTCTGGCCCTGGCCCGCCTTGTTTCTGCCTTGTCTACAAGTGGTACAGGGGCGGCATATTTTGGGTATGGGATGCAGAGGGCGAAAGAAATAAGTCAATGGACGGGCTGGCTGGGCGGAGGCCCAAGGAGATAAAGCGCAACCGCATTGAAAAGTTATCTACGGATGCTAATTACGGTTTATCGATCGTCCAAACAAAACAGGTGATATTTATTTAAATTTATCTTATTAGCATATATTGTTTTTGTCAAAGAACAATTGCTTGGTCTATGATATTTTCTCGTAGGACCATTATTCATTATAAATGTGTCGCGAAGGGGTGTGCGCCAATATTATTTTTGCACTAGTGCGTTCGTGTCGTACTGATGGATGGGTACATGCGCAAGTTGCTGCCCCTGCTACAATACGACGCGGCTAACTTGCCCGTCCGCACGGTTTACCGCGCCGCTTCACCGTGGTGATCATCGACTCCGCGGTGGATAATTTCTGGCCTAACATATCAGGCCGTCAGAAAATTTCCGTCTTAAAAAAAAGGATTCCGGTTTAAAATCTGGCTCAAGGGAAAGCTCTCTCCCACAAAGCTTTGAAGCTCTCAATATCCGGTTTAAGAATTTTCAGTTCAAAAGAATAATCTCTCGCAACTTTGAGTTCTCGGGAAAAATTAAAGGGACCAAAGAGATTCTGTTGCAAAAGCATAGCTCAAACATAGGTGCCCCTTGAGCACAGCTCACAGTATCACTTGGGGGCTCTGGTCGTATCCGAACCATAACTTATACCCTCTTGATCGGCGTAAAGCCACCAGGATAATCACTTGGGGGCTCTGGTCGTATCCGAACCATAGCTTATACCCTCTTGATCGGCGTAAGGCCACCAGGATGATCACTTGGGGGCTCTGGTCGTAATCGGACCATATCTTATACCCTCTTGATCGGCGTAAGGCCACCAGGATAATCACTTGGGGGCTCTGGTTGTATCCGAACCATAGCTTATACCCTCTTAATCGGCGTAAGGCCACCAGGATGATCACTTGGGGGTTCTGGTCATATCCGAACCATAGCTTAAACCCTCTTGATCGGCTCAATGCCACATACACATACATCATCATATATTGCTTCATACATTGCATCATCGTTACATCATCATTACATCATCATAGCATACATCATATGTGCATGATATACTGGTTTATATGGCAGTAATCGGTTTTCAGGCCGGGTTATATTATTCGAATCTTTAATAGCCAACATGGCTGGATTCTTATTATGGTTATCAATAACCAGTATTGTAATTAAGGTTTTCAAAGTCGCTTTAGCGCAATGGCTATTATTTTATCAATGGATATGATTCATTCTACAATGGAAGGAATAGTCCTGAGTTGCTGCCGGCTTACGACCCGGCACTTGGGGGCTACATTATTCAAGTTGAGATTATATCAAATATGCAAGTCTCATGTCGCTACAAGCATGCACCATGACACTTGGGGGCTAATGTAAAGTCATTTTTACTAGCATTATTGAAGACCCGACTCATCACATCATAATGAGCCGGCCCTTAGGGGCTACCAATTGCTCCTGTCAACAATTCAAGGTACACAAGTTTTAATCCATTATATTGAAGGATTCACTGCTCAGTTGGTAAAGCAAAAAGCTCTCAACCTTGTGGACGTGGGTTCAAGCCCCATGATGGAGGTTACATCATATGATGTTATTCTCAATGAAGTATATATAAAGTCCCAGCTCAATATTATCTTAGTGAGCCAGCCCTTGAGGGCTACACGTTGTTGTTCAAAGTCTACATGATCATATCTATAAAGTCCCTGCTCATTATTGCATAATGACCCGGCCCTTGGGGGCTACACTGGTTGAAGTTTTTATGAACATAAGGCAATTTCAAGTCCCAGGTTGCTGCAAGCATGACAACCCGGCACTTGGGGGCTATAGGTAATATGGATATGAGGGAGAGAAATCTTCAAAATTTTCAGTTTTGACCCGGTGTCGACAACAATTATGACTCGACATCATCTATTTATAACCCGGATATTTTGGCAATGATAAACTGGCAAGTTCTACAAGCCGGCTGAAAAATCAGATGACACTAGTAGAAAAGGGGGCAAAGGTCCAGGCCGGGTCAGCCCATTAGTCCCGATTCATTCCAGAACCGGGACCAATGTGGGCATTGGACCCGGTTCGTCAGCCCAGGGGGCCGGCCGGGCCACGTGGGCCATTGGTCCCGATTCATCTAGACCTTTTAGTCCTGGTTGGTGGGACGAACCGGGACCAATGGGCCTCGCTCCTGGCCCACCACCATTGGTCCCGGTTGGTGGCTTGAACCAGGACCAAAGGCTCCCCTTTAGTCCCGGTTCATGCCACCAACCGGGACCAATG
>NC_041392.1:689725846-689730635 GCF_002162155.2 Triticum dicoccoides | reverse complement strand
TGTTTTTTCTGACCGAGGGGGAGAGGGCTTGGTGGTGCTCTAGCTCACCTCCTATGCACAGAAGGTGTTCGATGGAATGCTGAGCCACACTACTTAAGCTTTCTCCTCTCCAAACTCGACCTCCAAGCTCCATTTTCCTCAATATTTCTCTAAGTTTAGCGGTCTGTCACGCCCCGTCCCCGTCTTCACCGCCATCGATCACCCGCGCCGAGCTCATCGCCGGCACCACCGTGGTGAGCCTCTTGTTCTTATCTTCTTTCTGAAATGAAAAAATAATCTTACTTGTATGTTTACATAGATACTTGTATTATTTTCTTACTTTTATTATTGCATCTTATATAGTGCGATGGTTTTGGTATCCGCCCCCGTCGGCCCTCGTCCTGTCTATGATTCGGATGTGGTATATATATTATCTTTATAACTATTGGTTCATTTATTGTTTATGAAAATTATGCCGACCAACGTGACATAGATTTTATATATGTAGGATGTATGTGAATCGGAAATTCCAACCGACCCTATTGTCGAGAGGTTAAATTTAGTTGAAGAAGAAAACAATTTTTTGAAGTAAAAAATAAAACAATTTGAGGAGGAGAAGATGATATTGGAGTTGCATGTTGCGGATGTCGTCGATGATCACAAGATCAAGATGGATGCAACGCGCTTGAAGATTAGAAAGATTAGAAAATATGCCATCATACCGAGGCTTGGTATCATTATGCCGTTGGATCAATTGTTACCTTGGTTGCGATTATGATCGCATTTGTTTTTGCATTGAAATGTTTTACATAGTTTCAATGTATGGTTTAATTAATTAGATGCTCTGGAGAGCTATATGTTGTTAGATGAGAACTATGTATGTACTTTGGTTTTAATGTGATGATGAACTTCTATTAATTTGGACACTTAATTATATATAATGCACGCAGATGAACTGGCAATGGATGTACGGTGACAGACACACCTCCGAGTATATTAAGGGCGTGCATGAGTTTCTCGATGCGGCTGAGGCAAACAAGCAGAATGATTTTATGTGTTGTCCATGCACTGAATGTGGGAATACGAGGTCTTACTCTAACCGGAAATCCTTCATTCCCACCTGCTTTACAAGCGTTTCATGCCACACTATAATGTTTGGATGAGGCACGGAGAAATAGGGGTTATGATGGAAGACGGCGAAGAAGAAGAGTACGATGACAACTATGTGCCCCCTGAATACGGTGATGCTGCAATGGGGGGAGCTGGTGAAGATCAAGAGGAACCAGACGATGTGCCCAATGATGTTGCAATGGGTGAAGCTGCTGAAGGTCAAGAGGAACCAGACGATGTGCCCGATGATGATGATCTCCGCCGGGTCATTGTCGATGCAAGGACGCAATGTGAAAGTCAAAAGGACAAGCTGAAGTTCGATCGCATGTTAGAGGATCACAAAAAAGGGTTGTACCCCAATTGCGAAAATGGCAACACAAAGCTTGGTACCGTACTGGAATTGCTGCAGTGGAAGGCAGAGAATGCTGTGCCTGACAAAGGATTTGAGAAGCTACTAAAAATATTAAAGAAGAAGCTTCCAAAGGATAACGAATTGCCCGCCAGTACATACGCATCAAAGAAGGTCGTATGCCCTCTAGGATTGGAGGTGGAGAAGATACATGCATGCCCTAATGATTTCATCCTCTACCGCGGTGCATACAAGGATCTGAACGCATGCCCGGTATGCGGTGCATTGCGGTATAAGATCAGACGAGATGACCCTGGTGATGTTGACGGCGAGCCCCCCAGGAAGAGGGTTCCTGCGAAGGTGATGTGCTATGCTCCTATAATACCATGGTTGAAACGTCTGTTCAGAAACAAAGAGCATGCCAAGTTGATGCGATGGCACAGTGAGGACCGTAAGAAAGACGGGAAGTTGAGAGCACCCGCTGACGGGTCGCCGTGGAGAAAAATCGAGAGAAAGTACTGGGATGAGTTTGCAAAGGACCCAAGGAACCTATGGTTTGCTTTAAGCGCGGGTGGCATTAATCCTTTCCGGGAGCAGAGTAGCAATCGCAGCACCTGGCCCGTGACTCTATGTATGTATAACCTTCCTCCTTGGATGTGCATGAAGCGGAAGTTCATTATGATGCCAGTTCTCATCCAAGGCTCTAAGCAACCCGGCAACGACATTGATGTGTACCTAAGGCCATTAGTTGAAGAACTTTTACAGCTGTGGAATGGAAATGGTGTACGTACGTGGGATGAGCACAGACATGAGGAATTTTAACCTAAAGGCGTTGTTGTTCGTGACCATCAACGATTGGCCCGCTCTCAGTAACCTTTTAGGACAGACAAACAAAGGATACCACGCATGCACGCACTATTTAGATGACACTGAAAGTATATACCTGGACAAATGCAGGGAGAATGTGTACCTGGGCCATCGTCGATTTTTTCCGACCAACCATCAATGTCAAAAGAAAGGCAAGCATTTCAAAGGCGAGGCAGATCACCGGAAGAAGCCCACCATGCGTACCGGTGATCACGTACTTGCTACGGTCAATGATTTACACGTAATCTTTGGAAAGGGTCCTGGCGGACTAGCTGTTCCGAATGACGTTGAGGGACACGCACCCATGTGGAAGAAGAAATCTATATTTTGGGACCTACGCTACTGGAAAGACCTAGAGGTCCACTCTTCAATCGACGTGATGCACGTGACGAAGAACCTTTTCGTGAACCTGCTAGGCTTCTTGAGCGTGTATGGGAAGAAAAAGATACACCTGAGGCACGTGAGGACCTACAACGTTTGCACGAAAAAGACGGCATGTCTCCGAAGCAGTATAAAGGTCCTTCCAACTACGCTCTTACGAAAGAAGAGAAACAAATCTTCTTTGAATGCCTGCTCAGTATGAAGGTCATGACTGGCCTCTCATCGAATATAAAGGGAATAATAAGTATGCCAGAGAAAAAGGTTCAGAACCTAAAGTCTCATGACTGCCACGTGATTATGACGCAACTGCTTCCGGTTGCATTGAGGGGGCTTCTACCAGAAAACGTCTGATTAGACATTGTGAAGCTATGTGCATTCCTCAATGCAATCTCTCAGAAGGTGATCGATCCAGAAATCGTACCAAGGCTAAGGAGTGATGTGGCGCAATGTCTTGTCAGTTTCGAGCTGGTGTTCCTACCATCCTTCTTCAATATCATGACGCACGTCCTAGTTCATCTAGTCGACGAGATTGTCATTCTGGGGCCCGTATTTCTACACAATATGTTCCCCTTTGAGAGGTTCATGGGAGTCCTAAAGAAATATGTCCGTAACCGCGCTAGGCCAGAAGGAAGCATCTCCATGGGCCATCAAACAGAGGATGTTATCGGGTTTTGTGTTGACTTCATTCCTGGCCTTAAGAAGATAGGTCTCCCTAAATCGCGGTATGAGGGGAGACTGACTGGAAAAGACACTCTTGGAAGTAACTCAATAATATGCAGGGACGGATATTCTTGGTCTCAAGCACACTACACAGTTCTACAGAACTCTACTTGGTGACCCCGTATGTCGATGAACACAAGAACACTCTACTCTCCAAACACCCGGAGCAGTGCGACGACTGGACTACATGTGAACACATCAGGACTTTCAGCTGTTGGTTGGAAACACATCTCAGAGGTGACAACACTATTTGTGATAAGCTGTACTTGTTGTCCAGGGGACCATCTTTGACTGTATTGACTTACAAAGGATACGAGATAAATGGGAATACATTTTACACGATCTCCCAAGATCAAAAGAGCACCAACCAAAACAGCGGTGTCCGCTTTGATGCAGCAACCGAGAGCGGAAAGCACACATATTATGGTTACAGAGTGATCATATGGGAACTTGACTACGGACATGATTTTAAGGTCCCTTTGTTTAAGTGCAAATGGGTCAATCTGTCAGGAGGCGGGGTACAGGTAGACCCACAGTACGGAATGACAACAGTGGATCTGAAAAATCTTGGGTACACTGACGAACCGTTCGTCCTAGCCAATGATGTGGCACATGTTATCTATGTGAAGGACATGTCTACCAAACTGAGAAAAAGAAAAGATAAGGAAGCGAATATATCATACGATGAGCCAAAGCGCCACATAGTTCTTTCAGGAAAAAGGGACGTCCTAGGAGTGGAGGGCAAGACAGACATGTCTGAAGATTATGAAAAGTTTCATGAAATTCCTCCCTTCAATGTCAAGGCTGACCCAAGCATCCTGATAAACGATGAAGATTATCCATGGTTATGGCGCAATAAGCAAATGACACAAGCGAAGAAAAAGTGAAGACTTTCTCCCGCAACTATTATGATGATACCATGCCAACTTTGTAACACACGAGTATGCTATGCCAACTTTTTCAGAGTTCATTTGAAAACTATGAATTTAGGTCGAATTTTCTCTATAGGTGCATCTATGTTCATTTTTTAGTAAAGTTAATCACAAACTTGTGATTCATACAAATTTCAAAGAATTCAAATTTTAACTATTTAAATTTGAAAACTAATGGCACTAACAGAAAGTTTATAATTTTTCTAAAACTAATGGCACTAACAGAAAGTTTGTAATTTTGCTGACCTAAAAGCAAAAAGAAATAAAAAATAAAGCAAAAAACAAAAGAAAATAAATAATGTAGAAAACAAAACAAAAAATCTGGAAAAAACATAAAAATAGTAGCAGTAAGTATTTTTTTGTAAATAGAAACAAAATAAAATAAATAAAGCAACAAAGAAAACAAAAAACTAAAAAAGTGTTTTCAAATTTGAAAACTAATGGCACTAAC
>NC_041392.1:689695870-689724696 GCF_002162155.2 Triticum dicoccoides | reverse complement strand
GCCGTCGCCGTCGCCCGCGCCCGTCGTCGCCGTCGCCCGCGCCCTCTGTGAGAACCGCTCGTCTGCCACCCCCGTCGCCGTCGTGCAATTTTGTTTAATTATACATGTTGTTTTTACATGTTTTTACATTTTCATATATATATATATGTATGTATGTATGTATTTTTTAGATATATGTATTTTTTGATGTATGTTCATATATGTATGTATGTATTTTTTACATGTTTTTTGTATGTATGTATGTATTTTTTTCAATTGTAATGATGTTTTAAAAATACATGTATGCAAAAGTTAGATTTTTCATTAGAATTTTCTTATCTATATATGTTCTCTAACTTAGTACATTTTAGGTTAGTTTCATTTTAAAAAAAGTTTTATATATTTAGGAAGAAGGAATAGAAGGAAGAAGAAGGAAGAAAAGGTTTTATATATGAGGGTCGAGAAGGGGTCGACAGTCGCCGAGGGGTCGAGGTTCGAGAGGGGGTCTAGGGTCGCCGAGGGGTCGAGGGTCGTCGAACATGAGAGGAAGAAGACGGTAAAAAAGAAGAGGAAGAAGAAAAAAAAGAGGAGAATAAAGGATAGAGGAGTTCTTCTTCTTCCTCTTTTTTTATCGGGAACGAGGGTCGTCGAGGGTCTTCTCCTCTACCGCTCGGCGAGGGTTGTGGAGGAACTCTTTCTTCTCCTCTTTTTTTTCTTCTTCTTCCTCTTTTTTTTATCGGGAACGAGGGTCGTCGAGGGTGCCGAGCGGTATCGTCGGTGTGAGATACATGTGGCCGTCGGTGTCGGACACTATATCCACGTCCCACAAGTGACGCGGGCTTCGACGCCCACGTCACTTGTGGGACGTGGATGTAGTGTCCGACACCGACGTCCACATGTATCGCACACCCATGATACTTGCTATTTAGGGTTTTCTCTACCGCTCGGCGACCCTCGACGACCCTCGTTCCCGATAAAAAAAAGAGGAAGAAGAAGAAAAAAAGAGGAGAAGAAAGAATAGAGGAGACTCCTCTATTCTTTCTTCTCCTCTTTTTTTTTCTTCTTCCTCTTCTTTTTTTATCCTTGAAGCGTTGTCGAGGCCACCCCAAACCCTAGAGAAGCAGCGTCGAGGCCACTAATCAATATTAGTTCTACGTTTGCCACTAATATATCCATCTGTCATGTTTGAATAATAATTGCCATGTTGTAAATATTTGTACAAACTATGGACACCGCCCGAGACAAAGTACAAGAAGAGTTGTTGGGGGACATAATCGCACGAGGAAGTGATGCCATCTGCTCATTGTTTCTCAACGACACCGATGGTCTGGAAGCAGCTGGCTATGATTATGATGGCTTCGGTGACCCAATGCCGTTGCCAGAAGGAGACCGTGAGGACGGCTCCGGTGACCCAATGCCGGTGCAAGAAGGAGACCGTGATGATGTCTCCGGTGACCGAACCGAGTCCGGCCAGGTATATATATGAGTTAAGCCTGTGCTGACTACCTAATTGATGCATTCATTGTTTTGGTATGTACACATATTAATTAAGTCTTTGTTCTTTTTTCTAGCCCTCCGGATCGAGCACAACTTCGGTAAAGAGACGAGGCCCGAAGAAAAAGTTGAGCTCGGCTGAAAGGTTTGAGATCATAGCAATCGCGCCCGACGGCCAACCGATTGAACCCATCCGGACAAATAGCACATTTGTTGCTCAGTGCGGGGTTCTGGTTAGGGACAAGATCCCGATCAGCATCCAGCAATCGTTAAAGCCGGCTACAGAAGACCCTGTGGTGTCTTATGTCAATGATATGCAGATAAATGATCTTTGGACTGAGCTGAAGTCAAATTTCACCCTACCGCCAGAGGATGATCCGGAAAAGCCAGTTAAAGAGAAATTAATCAAGTCTTTTGCTCTTAAGAGGATGGCAGAACTATTCAGGAGGTGGAAGAAAGAGCTGAATAAGTTTGTCGATAAAAAAGAGACACCACAATTCAAGGGCAGATATGAGAAGATCAGAGATTACTGGCCCGCATTTGGGGCCCACAAGACATCGGAAAAGAGTAAGAAGATGTCGGCGACAAACTAGCAAAATGCTGCGAAGAAGAAGCTGAAGGAAATATGCCCTAGAGGCAATAATAAAGTTATTATTTATTTCCTTATATCATGATAAATGTTTATTATTCATGCTAGAATTGTATTAAACGGAAACATAATACATGTGTGAATACATAGACAAACTTAGTGTCACTAGTATGCCTCTACTTGACTAGCTCGTTAATCAAAGATGGTTATGTTTCCTAACCATGAACAAGGTGTTGTTATTTGATTAACGAGGTCACATCATTAGTTGAATGATCTGATTGACATGACCCATTTCATTAGCTTAGCACCCGATCATTTAGTATGTTGCTATTGCTTTCTTCATGACTTATACATGTTCCTATGACTATGAGATTATGCAACTCCCGTTTACCGGAGGAACACTTTGTGTGCTATCAAACGTCACAACGTAACTGGGTGATTATAAAGGAGCTCTACAGGTGTCTCCAAAGGTAGATGTTGGGTTGGCGTATTTCGAGATTAGGATTTGTCACTCCGATTGTCGGAGAGGTATCTCTGGGCCCTCTCGGTAATGCACATCACATAAGCCTTGCAAGCATTGCAACTAATGAGTTAGTTGCGAGATGATGTATTATGGAACAAGTAAAGAGACTTGCCAGTAACGAGATTGAACTAGGTATTGGATACCGACGATCGAATCTCGGGCAAGTAACATACCGATGACAAAGGGAACAACGTATGTTGTTATGCGGTCTGACCGATAAAGATCTTCATAGAATATGTAGGAGCCAATATGGGCATCCAGGTCCCGCTATTGGTTATTGACCGGACACGTGTCTCGGTCATGTCTACATTGTTCTCGAACCGTAGGGTCCGCACGCTTAACGTTACAATGACAGTTATTATGAGTTTATGCATTTTGATGTACCGAAGTTAGTTTGGAGTCCCGGATGTGATCACGGACATGACGAGGAGTCTCGAAATGGTCAAGACATAAAGATTGATATATTGGAAGCCTATATTTGGATATCGGAAGTGTTCCGGGTGAAATCGAGATTTTACCGGAGTACCGGGAGGTTACCGGAACCCCCCGGGAGCTATATGGGCCTTAGTGGGCTTTAGTGGAAAGGAGAAAGGGGCAGCCCAAGGTGGCCGGCCCCCCTCTCTCTCTTTCCCCCTCTCAAGGAGTCCTATTCCAACTAGGATTGGGAGGGGGGAATCCTACTCCCAGAGGGAGTAGGACTCTCCTGGCGCGCCCCCCTTGGCCGGCCAGCCCCTCCCCTTGGATCCTTTATATACGGAGGCAGGGGGCACCTCTAGACACACAAGTTGATCCTTGAGATCGTTCCTTAGCCGTGTGCGGTGCCCCCTGCCACCATATTCCACCTTGATCATATTGTAGCGGTGCTTAGGCGAAGCCCTGCGACAGTAGAACATCAAGATCGTCACCACGCCGTCGTGCTGACGGAACTCCTCCCCGACGCTTTGCTGGATCGGAGCCCGGGGATCGTCATCGAGCTGTACGTGTGCTAAGAACTCGGAGGTGCCGGAGTAACGGTGCTTGGATCGGTCGGATCGGGAAGACGTACGACTACTTCCTCTATGTTGCGTCAACGCTTCCGCAGTCGGTCTGTGTAGGTACGTAGACTACACTCTCCCCTCTCGTTGCTATGCATCACCATGATCTTGCGTGTGCGTAGGAATTTTTTTGAAATTACTGCGTTCCCCAACAGTGGCATCCGAGCCTAGGTTTTATGGTTTGATGTTATATGCACGAGTAGAACACAAGTGAGTTGTGGGCGATATAAGTCATACTGCCTACCAGCATGTCATACTTTGGTTCAGCGGTATTGTTGGACGAGACGACCCGGACCGACATTACGCGTACGCTTACGCGAGACCGGTTCTCCCGACGTGCTTTGCACATAGGTGGCTTGCGGGCGACAGTCTCTCCAACTTTAGTTGAACCAAGTGTGGCTACGCCCGGTCCTTACGAAGGTTAAAACGGAGTCTATTTGACAAACTATCGTTGTGGTTTTGATACGTAGGTGAGATTGTTTCTTGCTTAAGCCCGTAGCAGCCACGTAAAACTTGCAACAACAAAGTAGAGGACGTCTAACTTGTTTTTGCAGGGCATGTTGTGATGTGATATGGTCAAGGCATGATGCTGAATTTTATTGTATGAGATGATCATGTTTTGTAACCGAGTTATCGGCAACTGGCAGGAGCCATATGGTTGTCGCTTTATTGTATGCAATGCAATCGCGATGTAATGCTTTACTTTATCACTAAGCGGTAGCGATAGTCGTGGAAGCATAAGATTAGCGAGACGACAACGATGCTACGATGGAGATCAAGGTGTCGCACCGGTGACGATGGTGATCATGACGGTGCTCAGGAGATGGAGATCACAAGCACAAGATGATGATGGCCATATCATATCACTTATATTGATTGCATGTGATGTTTATCTTTTTATGCATCTTATCTTGCTTTGATTGACGGTAGCATTATAAGATGATCTCTCACTAAATTATCAAGAAGTGTTCTCCCTGAATATGCACCGTTGCCAAAGTTCGTCGTGCCCAGACACCACGTGATGATCGGGTGTGATAAGCTCTACGTCCATCTACAACGGGTGCAAGCCAGTTTTGCACACGCAGAATACTCAGGTTAAACTTGACGAGCCTAGCATATGCAGATATGGCCTCGGAACACAGATTTCGAAAGGTCGAGCGTGAATCATATAGTAGATATGATCAACATAACGAAGTTCACCATTGAAAACTACTCCATCTCACGTGATGATCGGTTATGGTTTAGTTGATTTGGATCACGTGATCACTTAGAGGATTAGAGGGATGTCTATCTAAGTGGGAGTTCTTAAGTAATTTGATTAATTGAACTTAAACTTATCATGAACTTAGTACCTGATAGTATCTTGCTTGTTTATGTTGATTGTAGATAGATGGCTCGTGTTGTTGTTCCGTTGAATTTTAATGCGTTCCTTGAGAAAGCAAAGTTGAAAGATGATGGTAGCAATTACACGGACTGGGTCCGTAACTTGAGGATTATCCTCATTGCTGCTCAGAAGAATTACGTCCTGGAAGCACCGCTGGGTGCCAGGCCTGCTGCTGGAGCAACACCAGATGTTATGAACGTCTGGCAGAGCAAAGCTGATGACTACTCAATACTTCAGTGTGCCATGCTTTACGGCTTAGAATCGGGACTTCAACGACGTTTTGAACGTCATGGAGCATATGAGATGTTCGAGGAGTTGAAGTTAATATTTCAAGCAAATGCCCGGATTGAGAGATATGAAGTCTCCAATAAGTTCTATAGCTGCAAGATGGAGGAGAACAGTTTTGTCAGTGAGCATATACTCAAAATGTCTGGGTATAATAATCACTTGATTCAGATGGGAGTTAATCTTCCAGATGATTGCGTCATTGACAGAATTCTCCAATCACTGCCACCAAGCTACAAGAGCTTCGTGATGAACTATAATATGCAAGGGATGAACAAGACTATTCCCGAGCTCTTCGCAATGCTGAAAGCTGTGGAGGTAGAAATCAAAAAGGAGCATCAAGTGTTGATGGTCAGCAAGACCACTAGTTTCAAGAAAAAGGGCAAAGGGAAGAAGAAGGGGAACTTCAAAAAGAACAGCAAGCAAGTTGCTGCTCAGGAGAAGAAACCCGAGTCTGGACCTAAGCCTGAAACTGAGTGCTTCTACTGCAAGCAGACTGGTCACTGGAAGCGGAACTGCCCCAAGTATTTGGCGGATAAGAAGGATGGCAAGGTGAACAAAGGTATATGTGATATACATGTTATTGATGTGTACCTTACTAGAGCTCGCAGTAGCACTTGGGTATTTGATACCGGTTCTGTTGCTAATATTTGCAACTCGAAATAGGGACTACGGATTAAGCGAACACTGGCGAAGGACGAGGTGACGATGCGCGTGGGAAACGGTTCCAAAGTCGATATGATCGCGGTCGGCATGCTACCTCTACATCTACCTTCGGGATTAATATTAGACCTAAATAATTGTTATTTGGTGCCAGCGTTGAGCATGAACATTATATCTGGATCTTGTTTAATGCGAGACGGTTATTCATTTAAATCAGAGAATAATGGTTGTTCTATTTATATGAGTAATATCTTTTATGGTCATGCACCTTTGAGGAGTGGTCTATTTTTGATGAATCTCGATAGTAGTAACACACATATTCATAATGTTGAAGCCAAAAGATGCAGAGTTGATAATGACAGTGCAACTTATTTGTGGCACTGCCGTTTAGGTCATATCGGTATAAAGCGCATGAAGAAACTCCATACTGATGGACTTTTGGAACCACTTGATTATGAATCACTTGGTGCTTGAGAATCATGCCTCATGGGCAAGATGACTAAAACACCGTTCTCCGGTACTATGGAGAGAGCAACAGATTTATTGGAAATCATACATACCGATGTATGTGGTCCGATGAATATTGAGGCTCGTGGCGGATATCGTTATTTTCTCACCTTCACAGATGACTTAAGCAGATATGGGTATATCTACTTAATGAAACATAAGTCTGAAACATTTGAAAAGTTCAAAGAATTTCAGAGTGAAGTTGAAAATCATCGTAACAAGAAAATAAAGTTTCTACAATCTGATCGTGGAGGAGAATATTTGAGTTACGAGTTTGGTGTACATTTGAAACAATGCGGAATAGTTTCGCAACTCACGCCACCCGAAACACCACAGCGTAATGGTGTGTCCGAACGTCGTAATCGTACTTTACTAGATATGGTGCGATCTATGATGTCTCTTACTGATTTACCGCTATCGTTTTGGGGTTATGCTTTAGAGACGGACGCATTCACGTTAAATAGGGCACCATCAAAAACCGTTGAGACGACGCCTTATGAAATGTGGTTTGGCAAGAAACCAAAGTTGTCGTTTCTTAAAGTTTGGGGCTGCGATGCTTATGTGAAAAAGCTTCAACCTGATAAGCTCGAACCCAAATCGGAGAAATGTGTCTTCATAGGATACCCAAAGGAGACTGTTGGGTACACCTTCTATCACAAATCCGAAGGCAAGACATTCCTTGCTAAGAATGGATCATTTCTAGAGAAGGAGTTTCTCTCGAAAGAAGTGAGTGGGAGGAAAGTAGAACTTGACGAGGTAACTGTACCTGCTCCCTTATTGGAAAGTAGTACATCACAGAAAACTGTTTCTGCGACACCTATACCAATTAGTGAGGAAGCTAATGATGATGATCATGAAACTTCAGGACAAGATACTACTGAACCTCGTAGATCAACCAGAGCGAGATCCGCACCAGAGTGGTACGGTAATCCTGTTCTGGAAATCATGCTGCTAGATCATGATGAACCTACGAACTATGAAGAAGCGATGGTGAGCCCAGATTCCGCAAAGTGGCTTGAAGCCATGAAATCTGAGATGGGATCCATGTATGAGAACAAAGTATGGACTTTGGTTGACTTGCCCGATGATCGGCAAGCAATTGAGAATAAATGGATCTTCAAGAAGAAGACTGACGCTGATGGTAATGTTACTGTCTACAAAGCTCGACTTGTCGCAAAAGGTTTTCGGCAAGTTCAAGGGGTTGACTACGATGAGACCTTCTCACCCGTAGCGATGCTTAAGTCTGTCCGAATCATGTTAGCAATTGCCGCATTTTATGATTATGAAATATGGCAGATGGATGTCAAAACAGCATTCCTGAATGGATTTCTGGAAGAAGAGTTGTATATGATGCAACCAGAAGGTTTTGTCGATCCAAAGGGAGCTAACAAAGTTTGCAAGCTCCAGCGATCCATTTATGGACTGGTGCATGCCTCTCGGAGTTGGAATAAACGCTTTGATAGTGTGATCAAAGCATTTGGTTTTATACAGACTTTTGGAGAAGCCTGTATTTACAAGAAAGTGAGTGGGAGCTCTGTAGCATTTCTGATATTATATGTGGATGACATATTACTAATTGGAAATGATATAGAATTTCTGGATAGCATAAAGGGATACTTGAATAAAAGTTTTTCAATGGAAGACCTCGGTGAAGGTGCTTACATATTAGGCATTAAGATCTATAGAGATAGATCAAGACGCTTAATTGGACTTTCACAAAGCACATACCTTGACAAAGTTTTGAAGAAGTTCAAAATGGATCAAGCAAAGAAAGGGTTCTTGCCTGTGTTACAAGGTGTGAAGTTGAGTAAGACTCAATGCCCGACCACTGCAGAAGATAGAGAGAAAATGAAAGATGTTCCCTATGCTTCAGCCATAGGCTCTATCATGTATGCAATGCTGTGTACCAGACCTGATGTGTGCCTTGCTATAAGTTTAGCAGGGAGGTACCAAAGTAATCCAGGAGTGGATCACTGGACAGCGGTCAAGAACATCCTGAAATACCTGAAAAGGACTAAGGATATGTTTCTCGTATATGGAGGTGACAAAGAGCTCACCGTAAAAGGTTATGTTGATGCAAGCTTTGACACTGATCCGGACGATTCTAAATCGCAAACCGGATACGTGTTTACATTAAACGGTGGAGCTGTCAGTTGGTGCAGCTCTAAACAAAGCGTCGTAGCGGGATCTACATGTGAAGCGGAGTACATAGCTGCTTCGGAAGCAACGAACGAAGGAGTCTGGATGAAGGAGTTCATATCCGATCTAGGTGTCATACCTAGTGCATCGGGTCCAATGAAAATCTTTTGTGACAATACTGGTGCAATTGCTTTGGCAAAGGAATCCAGATTTCACAAGAGGACCAAGCACATCAAGACACGCTTCAATTCCATCCGGGATCTAGTCCAGGTGGGAGACATAGAGATTTGCAAGATACATACGGATCTGAATGTTGCAGACCCGTTGACTAAGCCTCTTCCACGAGCAAAACATGATCAGCACCAAGGCTCCATGGGTGTTAGAATCATTAATGTGTCATCTAGATTATTGACTCTAGTGCAAGTGGGAGACTGAAGGAAATATGCCCTAGAGGCAATAATAAAGTTATTATTTATTTCCTTATATCATGATAAATGTTTATTATTCATGCTAGAATTGTATTAACCGAAAACATAATACATGTGTGAATACATAGACAAACTTAGTGTCACTAGTATGCCTCTACTTGACTAGCTCGTTAATCAAAGATGGTTATGTTTCCTAACCATGAACAAGGTGTTGTTATTTGATTAACGAGGTCACATCATTAGTTGAATGATCTGATTGACATGACCCATTTCATTAGCTTAGCACCCGATCATTTAGTATGTTGCTATTGCTTTCCTCATGACTTATACATGTTCCTATGACTATGAGATTATGCAACTCCCGTTTACCGGAGGAACACTTTGTGTGCTACCAAACGTCACAACGTAACTGGGTGATTATAAAGGAGCTCTACAAGTGTCTCCAAAGGTAGATGTTGGGTTGGCGTATTTCGAGATTAGGATTTGTCACTCCGATTGTCGGAGAGGTATCTCTGGGCCCTCTCGGTAATGCACATCACATAAGCCTTGCAAGCATTGCAACTAATGAGTTAGTTGCGAGATGATGTATTACGGAACGAGTAAAGAGACTTGCCGGTGACGAGATTGAACTAGGTATTGGATACCGACGATCGAATCTCGGGCAAGTAACATACCGATGACAAAGGGAACAACATATGTTGTTATGCGGTCTGACCGATAAAGATCTTCATAGAATATGTAGGAGCCAATATGGGCATCCAGGTCCCGCTATTGGTTATTGACCGGATACGTGTCTCGGTCATGTCTTCATTGTTCTCGAACCATAGGGTCCGCACGCTTAACGTTACGATGACAGTTATTATGAGTTTATGCATTTTGATGTACCGAAGTTAGTTCGGAGTCCCGGATGTGATCACGGACATGACGAGGAGTCTCGAAATGGTCGAGACATAAAGATTGATATATTGGAAGCCTATATTTGGATATCGGAAGTGTTCCGGGTGAAATCGAGATTTTACCGAAGTACCGGGAGGTTACCGGAACCCCCCGGGAGCTATATGGGCCTTAGTGGGCTTTAATGGAAAGGAGAAAGGGGCAGCCCAAGGTGGCCGCGCGCCTCCCCCCTCCCCTAGTCCTATTAGGACTAGGAGAGGTGGCCGGGCCCCCTCTCTCTCTTTCCCCCCCCTCAAGGAGTCCTATTCCAACTAGGATTGGGGGGGGGGAATCCTACTCCCAGAGGGAGTAGGACTCTCCTGGCGCGCCCCCCTTGGCCGGCCAGCCCCTCCCCTTGGATCCTTTATATACGGAGGCAGGGGGCACCTCTAGACACACAATTTGATCCTTGAGATCGTTCCTTAGCCGTGTGCGGTGCCCCCTGCCACCATATTCCACCTCAATCATATTGTAGCGGTGCTTAGGTGAAGCCCTGCGACAGTAGAACATCAAGATCGTCACCACGCCGTCGTGCTGACGGAACTCGTCCCCGACGCTTTGCTGGATAGGAGCCCGGGGATCGTCATCGAGATGTACGTGTGCTAAGAACTCGGAGGTGCCGGAGTAACGGTGCTTGGATCGGTCGGATCGGGAAGACGTACGACTACTTCCTCTACGTTGCGTCAACGCTTCCGCAGTCGGTCTGCGTAGGTACGTAGACAACACTCTCCCCTCTCATTGCTATGCATCACCATGATCTTGCGTGTGCGTAGGAATTTTTTTGAAATTACTGCGTTCCCCAACAGAAGCATCACCATCGCACGGGGTCAGGTGGCTACCTCATAGCCCGGCCTAAGTGGGCCAAGACTGAGAATGATCTGGTTGATAAAGGGATCGAACCAGAGACAATTAACTGGCCAGACCGTTGCCAGACTTGGTTCTTCGGGGCTGGCGGAACCTTGGACCCTGTATCAGGGAAGTGCATTTGGATGGACAAGCAAATGGAAATACCAGTCAAGAGGCTTAAGCACTATATCTCAGCAGCGCAACAAGGGACGTTCATTCCAGATAGAGAGAACGATGAGCTCACAATGGCCCTCGGGAATCCTGAGCACCCTAGACGGACACGAGGCACGCCAGGCTCCATTTCGTGGAAGGCTAGGTTTCCGAACGCAAGCGGTTACTATTGGAAATATGCCCTAGAGGCAATAATAAAAGGATTATTATTATATTTCCTTGTTCATGATAATTGTCTTTTATTCATGCTATAATTGTGTTATCCGGAAATCGTAATACATGTGTGAATACATAGACACCAACATGTCCCTAGTAAGCCTCTAGTTGACTAGCTTGTTGATCAACAGATAGTCATGGTTTCCTGACTATGGACATTGGATGTCATTGATAACGAGATCACATCATTAGGAGAATGATGTGATGGACAAGACCCAATCCTAAACATAGCACAAGATCGTATAGTTCGTTTGCTAGAGTTTTTCCAATGTCAAGTATCTTTTCCTTAGACCATGAGATCGTGTAACTCCCGGATACCGTAGGAGTGCTTTGGGTGTACCAAACGTCACAACGTAACTGGGTGACTATAAAGGTATACTACGGGTATCTCCGAAAGTGTCTGTTGGGTTGACACGGATCAAGACTGAGATTTGTCACTCCGTATGACGGAGAGGTATCTCTGGGCCCACTCAGTAATGCATCATCATAATGAGCTCAAAGTGACCAAGTGTCTGGTCACGTGATCATGCATTACGGTACGAGTAAAGTGACTTGCCGGTAACGAGATTGAACGAGGTATTGGCATACCGACGATCGAATCTCGGGTAAGTAACGTACCGATTGACAAAGGGAATTGTATACGGGGTTGCTTGAATCCTCGACATCGTGGTTCATCCGATGAGATCATCGAGGAGCATGTGGGAGCCAACATGGGTATCCAGATCCCGCTGTTGGTTATTGACCGGAGAGCCATCTCGGTCATGTCTACATGTCTCCCGAACCCGTAGGGTCTACACACTTAAGGTTCGGTGACGCTAGGGTTGTAGAGATATGAATATGCAGTAACCCAAAAGTTGTTCAGAGTCCCGGATGAGATCCGGACATCACGAGGAGTTCCGGAATGGTCTGGAGGTGAAGAATTATATATAGGAAGTGCAGTTTCGGGCATCGGGAGAGTTTCGGGGGTCACCGGTATTGTACCGGGACCACCGGATGGGTCCCGGGGGTCCACCGGGTGGGACCCCCCATCCCGGAGGGCCCCATGGGCTGAAGTGGGGAGGGGAACCAGCCCATAGTGGGCTGGTGCGCCCCCCTTGGCCCACCCCCTGCGCCTAGGGTTGGAAACCCTAGGGTGGGGGGCGCCCCACTTGCCTTGGGGGCCACTCCACCCTTGGCCGCCGCCCCCCCTAGGAGATCCCATCTCCTAGGGCCGGCACCCCCCCTTGGGGAGCCTATATAAAGGGGGGAGGGAGGGGCAGCCGCACCCTTGACTCTTGGCGCCTCCCTCTCCCCTGCTACACCTCTCCCTTTCGCAGAAGAACGGCGAAGCCCTGCTGCGGTGACTGCTGCATCCACCACCACGCCGTCGTGCTGCTGGATCTTCATCAACCTCTCCTCCCCCCTTGCTGGATCAAGGAGGAGACGTCACGCTAACCGTACGTGTGTTGAACACGGAGGTGCCGTCCGTTCGGCGCTAGGATCTCCGGTGATTTGGATCACGTCGAGTACGACTTCCTCATCCCCGTTCTTTGAACGCTTCCGCGCGTGATCTACAAAGGTATGTAGATGCAATCCGATCACTCGTTGCTAGATGAACTCATAGATGGATCTTGGTGAAACCGTAGGAAATTTTTTGTTAGTGATTATTTTCAATACAATGCATATATTGAATTTATTATTGTATCTAACTACAAGTGCATTTGCAAATGGTACAATTTATAGGTTCTAGAAATATCCACACCTAATAATACACTAGAAATCACTATTAAAATATTAGTTGGACATTATTCTTTAGAACCTCTCACATGATATTTAATAAAAATAAACTATACATGAACATATGCACATACATACAAATATATAGGTGTGCACTATGCAATTTTTCAATCGTCACAAAAATTTTTAGAGACAGTCATATACATTACAACTCACAATGAAAAACACTTGTTAACTATACCAACAAAATTATGTGATTAATTATAAAAACTAACATTAAAAATATAACCCTTAATATTATAGTAGATAAAAATAAAAATAAATAAGTATAAAAGTTTGGTGTAAAAGTATCAATTTTATTTCACCCCATATCTTCTTGCGGCTATATTTGCATCAGTCCCAGCACCCAAACATTAACACAATTCAAAAGTATAAAACATTAAACATTTAGTTTCAATGAAAGATCTGAAGTTGGTTGTCAGCGTAGAGATGTCAAGATCTGCCAAATCCCCTCTCTAAAGAATGAAAAGAAATGGGTCGGTAACTCAACATACATTGTCCCAACATGATCAAAATTGGCAATTTAGTATTCTAAATCAACCTGCAGAACCTCTTTGACATACCGTGCCAGCACAGCTGAAACATCGCTACTCTCAGCAGCAAAATGTGAGGTTGTTCATTGAAAATTCATAGGTTATCTTTGATTGATACATAACAAAAAAAGGTCTACAAGTTATCGAAAGGAAAGACCATTACCGGCCAAAGCAGAGGAGACATCATGGGTATTTTTTCGCACGAAGCGTTTGACTGTGCGCAAGGTGATTTAAGCTCCAAGACCTCCCAAAACATACCACATATAAGACCATAGTTCCACCAAGACTGCTCCTATTGCCATGGCAAGTTCACGCACATGCCATGACTCCCCCCCCTCCCCGTCCCCTTCCAGGCCTTCCAGCCCCTACCCCCAAGCCTTCCTGACCCCGCCCATCCAGGCCTTCCCGCCCGTGTCCCTATCCACGCCCCCAGGCCTTCCTGCCCCCTGGCCTTACTAACGGTGGGCGAATAGGCAGTCGAAAGGACAATGGCCCTCGACCAAACAAGGCAGCCCCTTCCCATTGTGGTCGTCCATCCTCCCGAAGACAACATGTCCCATATGGAGAGCGTAGGTGGCCATCGTGTGAATTTGAACAAAAAAATGAGATCATAGAAATGCAAATAATCCTCTTCGTCCCCTACGCCGGCTCGTGTCAAACTCACGTGTCCCCTCTTCATTCACCTCCGCCTCATCTTCCTCTCGCCCTCACCATGTCCGCCCTCTACCGTCTCCGATTTGACCCGACGGCCTCCCCACCGGTCACCACCCTCTTTCTCCGCCACCAAGTCCCCCACCCTCGGTTGCTGTGGAGATCACAATGCAGGAGCAGTTACGTACCTTGAATGACGTGGTCGTGCTCTGTGGCCACCTGTGCCCTAGATCCGGCGAACTCCCACCATGGGTTATCCAAAACGAGAAGGGCGAGGGCGAGGGGGGGGGGGGCTTTGGCAACTGGCGATGGATCGGAGCCTCTTCACTCGAGCAAGTGGACATCGCGTCGCCTGCGCGATATGGGCCTGGCCCAGCTAGCGCAAGTATAGAAGAGCTAGCGAGAGACCACTCATTTCATTTTTTGGGGTCAGTTTAATTTTAATTTTAAAAACATCACTAGCTCAAAAAATGATTTGGGTTCAAAAAGTTTAGTGAATTTGAAATAAATTAGTAAATATGAAAAATGTTAATGAATTCAAAAGAAGTTCACGATTCAACATTATGTTGATGATTTTAAAAAAGCATATTCAAGAGAAATCTATACAAGTCAAAAAACAAATCTTGGAACATAAAAATGTCCGTGAATTCAAAAAATGTTTACATGAAATCAAACATTATTCGTGAAACCAAAAACGCCCACAATTGCAAATATAGTTCATGAATTTTTAAAATATAAAAAATCATGAATTTAAAACATGTCCGTAAATTTTCAAAATATTCATAACTTAAAAAAATCAAGAATTTTAAAAATATAGTGAGTGTAAAAAAATGTTCATGAATATAAAAAATGTATGCGAAATCAAAAAATATTTATGAATTCAAAATTTTCAGTAATTCAAAAAATATTTATGAATTTTCAAAGTTCATGAAATTAAAAAGGAAGAGAAAGGAAAGAGGCAAATGGTAAAACAACTAGAAATGGAGTAAAAAGAAAACAAAAACAGAAAAAGCGAAGAAAAATCCTTCTCGAACCTTCCCAAAGGCGGGCAGAAGGTTCCAGAAATTCCTAAAACTGGTCAATAATTTCTCGAGCAGTTCGCTTCATCCCATTAGTGGGCCGGCTTGGTAGAAGCGCAAAGCGGGTGCTTAGGTGGATATGTATCGCATAGGCTAATGGTTCTTAGGATTGTCTTAGGGCTTGAGAGTGCGGAGGAGATTAATAGATCAATCCTGGTCTTAATCCCCAAGGTATATTTAGAACCCCGGAGTGCTTTCACAGTTTCTCCACATTAACTTGTGTAATGTGTTTTACAAGCTACCTTCCAAGGTAACAGCAAATCGTCTAAGGGGCGTCATACAAGAAATTATTTCTGAAAAGTTGTCTGATTTTGTACCCGGTCACTTGATCACGGACAATATCATTATTGCCTATGAAATCTTACATTATATGAAGCAAAACAAAATTTAGAAACATAGAAATTGTGCAAGTTGGATATGATGAAAGTGTATGATCGGGTTGAATGTGCATATTTGAGAGAAACTAGAGGATGGGGCGCCACCTGGTGGCGCCACCTGGGCGGGTCTGTGCGTACTTATCTTGCCTTCGCAAATTCGTTTGTCATGTTTGATCCCGAGTCTCACTCATGAACATTAATATTATCGTATGTTTACACCATTAAACATACATGTAGTTGTTAACGTATTGGCAGTGCAGATAAATAGTTTTGAATCAAGCACCATCTCTTATTATAGAAATATATACACATCACAAAACCAAAACAACCATTACATAATTTAATACACAGGCATTGCCCATCAACCAAATTAAATTTATTGAAAAATACATTTGAAATTAGTTTGCCCTTCTCTGTTTCAGAAAATGCACATAACCAGGAGAAAGTAGTATACCTATCAATCCAGATAGCATTAAACCTAAAATTACTCCGTATTTGCCAACCAGACTATTCTCTCAAGCATTCTTACCTGTACTGTTTAGCTGCTCTTTGCTGAGCACCATTTGCTAGTCGCCTGGTAATGGTTTGAGTCAGAATTCTCAACAGAGTCACAGGCAGATTATTAACTTCTTGCCTGCAGACATCACATATCTTGTTACTGCACATGCCCTCCTGCCCTGCTTCTTGTTGTCGCACTCAAAAGGTTCCAGAAAGAAATTCCTGATCATCACACCATGGTACAGCGAAAGTGAAGCAAATGGTTCATCTCATGGCATAAGAAGTATAACAGACGGAAAATACGAAGGAGAACCTGGGTACCCGCGCACCCTATATGTACAAAAAATTAGTAATTCAAAAAAAGTTCAAAAAATTCCAAAATCTTTTTTGGTATCAAACATGATCAAGTATTGTAGTCGTATAAAAAGGTTCATCGGAGAATGACTTCCGTTGCATCCTGGGTCGAAGATTTGGCAAAAAACGCTATATACAAGTACTATACATGCTATATTGTCGTCATAAACTTCTTTTTTTTGCCCTGAAGTCAAAATGAATCATTTCTTGTCCAAACTTTTTATACGAGTAGAATACCTGATCATGTTTGATTCCAAAAAAGATTTATAATTTTTTGAACCTTTTTGAATTACTAAATTTTTTGGCGCATATAGGGTGCGCCAGAACCCAAGAGCACCAAGTTCCCGTCCGTTAGACTGCCTACCTTACAGCCTACCTTACAATTCGACCGCATCATTTTTATGACAGTCCAGCTCCAAAGAGAAAAGCATCACTATCTGAAATAACGCAGGCATCCACTTCACTCTCATTGTACTCAAGTCACATCCTCTCTCCAAATTTAATCTTGATGTTGAACCGTGCACATGCGCGAATGACAGAGGTGATCTAGTTCTTGCATCTGCCATTACAACAAAGAAAAAGAAAAGGAGGCAAACGTTATATAACTCAGTAAAGTTATTTACATTCATTCAATGCATCCAACTGGACATTTCATATCTCACAAAATCACAAAACTTTAGCCATTCAGAAAAGCTAATCAAGTTAATGCGCATTGACCTTCATCCAGAACATGAACAATGATATTGCTCATAGATGGAACCACGACCAGCCTACACATCTAGCAATTTTTGCCGTTGGTACACTCTGGATGTGTAGGTCCCGCCCGACCTCGCCAGCATTGGCCGAAGCCGTCCGATGACCCTCTCCCATCACCCGACACACCTCCATCTCCTCTTTCCTCTCTCTTTCGCCCCATCTACATGAAGTGAATACATTAATTCACAACAGCAGCAACTGAAGTGGATCTTTGAGACTTATAATATAACACCTTCCAATAAAATGAAAATGCACCCTATTGCATTGCATCCATGCGAATTATAGGAAACTAAATTGACACATGTTATGGTATATATGGTATTTTTGTAGAATATTTTAAATGCAGCAAAGGTGTTGCCAGGTGCAGATCCAATGTGTAGTGTAGTTATATAACTTTTAAGTGTTCTATGATAAAAAAAACTGGAGTGCAAGGTTATAGGTGGTCTGAATGATGAGATACGATATATGTGGTTTGAATGATGAGAGAGGGGCATGGATTTAGAGTTTCCCCAGAAAGCGCGAGGTGTAAGCATGGGCGTCAAAACAATTGTACTTCAATGTACATATATGTGAGTGAGAAATGCCTTTATTTATGACTAAAAGGTTCTGAAACAATACAAAACGGAGTGTTGACAACATAGAAGAGATGCGCTAGAGCAAAGTTGAAGATAATAAATAGAGTGAACATGAGATGAGCTATTCTGATGTCAGTTCAGAATTCCAATAGAAGGGAAGATATGTGAAATTAGACAGATCAAGGTTTCCATTCTGATTAAATCCTGTTCCTGCTATCATCTAATGAAGTATATTATTCTGCTTAAACTTTGTTGAACCCGGGAATGGCCAGCTTGTGTGGTTGTCAGAATAATGAACTAACCAATATTTTTTTTTCGAAATTACTGAAGCAACAGTCTGAAACAGCATTTGTCGGTGGATGATGTTTAAAGTAAGAATTTTTCATTCGGTCAGCATATAATCCCTTTCCTATTAAGATTGTCCTAACAAAAAGTAAATTAAATTGCAGAACTAAGGCTAAGAGGCACACTCAAAACTGAACTGTATGCTAAGAGATTCCCACCGTTCGAGGACGCCTGCTCATATTCTTGTTCAATTCACTAAGCTTCTGGATTGCAATTCCACTCCTGCTCCTCCATTCTGCATCTACCTACTGAGGAAAGCAATATGGATCATCGGTCATCACCTTATATTTTTATAAAGGGAATAAAGTCCGAGCATAAATATACCCTAATTATTGCCAGAAGATAAAACCGATTTTATTTGATAGATCGGTACACAGGGAGGTACTGCTATGTTTCCTTGACAAACTCAGGCATCAAATATTTGGTTACTTACTTTGCATTCTTCAGGGCTAGTTGATAGTTTTCTAAAAGTGAATCCTGACAGTAGATGGCTACTCGAAGGTCTAGAGGGTTCTCTACAATTGTTAGTCTTCTTTTTTTGACATTCTTAGGAGTTGTTGGTTTCTTCTTTTTGCTTGTGGCGCTCTTGTTCTTGCTGTTGCTGCCCTTGAGAAAATTCGTGCAAGTAATAACATGTGCAGAAAGTGAGACATTCAGGGCATGTACATGAATGTATACTAACCTCATTGACATTTGATGTCCATGGTGTGTATCTTCATGCTGGTATGCTAGCAGAAGCCGGTGGTGTCGGGCTGCCGTCTCTGTCAACTTGTTGTTTATCAGTACTGGCATTAACGGTGGCAGCGCAGTAGCTGTGGATATCCTGGTCAAACTTCTGAATTTTTTAATGATGAAATGATTTGCTGGTATACTAACTTTTCACATATAAGTAAAAGGCTCAATTTGCACATCAACATAGTATTGTAGGTATAAATCTAATCTCATGTATTTGGCCACATAATTACCTTGACCCAAGCAAATAAGATATTCAAATATTCCAAATATATTTTTTCAGAAGTAGCCGCTAATTTATTCAGAAGAATGGTATGATGAAAGACTACATGCTAATCGGATTGGCTTATCATTTTCTTACTTAAACATTGTAGCAGTTAATAAAGATGATGGAATAAAGTGTTAGTATGCAACCGCCATTGCGGGCCTCTTGAGAGGAAGTTGTGTGTGTATTTCTCCCTCTCAAAGAAAAAACCTCAACTTTATCTCAAAATTAAAAAGAAAACTTTTTCACAACACGTGAACATCATATCCATCTCAAAAAAAAAAGGAAAAGCCCAAAAAACTTTCTTAAAATGAAAAAGAAACAAAAGTCTCTCTCTCATCTGTCAAAAATAATCTCCAAAAAACTTTTCTCAAAAGAAAAAAAAAATCTAAATTTCATCTCCCAAAAAAAGACCATCAGCCTGGAGGCACACACACAACATGAATTTTTTTCAGTATTTGCACACACAAACCCTCAATTTCAGAGATGGCCAGAGAAGCAAAGTTTAAGACAAGCTGAAACTGAAATATAAACAATGCATTTAAGCATAAGGAGAGGCCATTTTCAGTATGAAGTGCTGATAACAATTGTGACAACAAAACATAACTGAAACATAGAACAAAAAATGAAGAATTTGTTTAACTGACCACCCAAGTTTTATTTATTTAACTGACCACACAAGTGCTGATAACAATTTCTCCATTATGTACATGTTGTTCACACAGGAGCAAGCACAGAAGCATCACCAGGACGTACATACAGGATCAACAAACATTCTGAAGTCTGAACATCTAGATTCTAGAATAAAAACAATCTAAAGAGCACCAAGCACGTACATAAGAACTGTCAATCACTACGGGGAGCTAGCACATAACTACAGATTCTAGTTCATAATAGGAGCAAGCACAAAGCACTGAACTGCAGATGACAGAAGAAACTACAGAGGACATCACCAAGCGCCATATCTGACAACTTCACCGTCGGCGGCATGAACCACGTACGGGTGCAGGATGGCGGCCGCGGGATCTGCCTTCTTAGACGGTGAGACCGTCCATGAACTCTTTCGGTCCGAGGCCGCGGCGTGGAGGCCCGTGCGCGCGCTGCCGGTGTGCCGGTGCCCAACGGCGGTGCTCTTCTGATCTTTTTCTCGTAGCCCTACTCCAGCGAACAGAGGTTGCTTGTCTCACCACTCCCACTTGATGGCTGAGTTGCTAGCGACGCCGGCGTGGCTGACATCGGCATAGCTGGTGCTGGAGATGCCGCCGCCGCCTCGTAGCCACGAGCTAGACCTGGGAAAACCGGGGATTGTCCCGTCGGCCACCGCTGCTCCTCCAGCAGCCGCATCCAGTCGTTGTTGCTCTCCTTGAGCGGTTGCTTTGCTTGTGCGTGCCTGGAGGCGAGGGAGAGGGAGGGAGAGAAGTAGGAGATGTGTGTGGGGCTGAGGCTACGAGCAGGGATTGGGCGGCGACTGCGGTAACCCTAGCCGCCACTCGGGGGAGGAAACGAGAGAGATGGCGAAATCGAGGAGACGAGCAGAGGATTGACGATACAACGCGTTTCCACCATTTTTTTCTCTCTCTTTTTTTTTCTAGACGTGGTGGCCCAGCCCATTTTTCTGTCTCGTAGTTGATCCTACGTGGATAGCGCGAGCAGGCGCTCCTTCCGCACACGTTAATGCTTCTCGATAATGAAATTTGGGCTTCGTAGAAAGCTTGATGAATATCATTATGGGGATAGTCAACTCTGTGTCATCCTTAGTACTCTCTCTGTCCGAAAATACTTGTCATCAAAATGAATAAAAAGAGATGTATCTCGAACTAAAATACGTCTAGATACATCCCCTTTTATTTATTTTGATGACAAGTATTTCCGGACGGAGGGAGTATTGTTTAATGGAGAAAAATTAGAGAAGTTCAAACCATCTCGCGGTATCCATCAGGGAGATCCTATTTCAACTTACATCTTTTTGCTTGCAGCAAAAGGCTTTCCGCACCTCTTAAAAACTATTGTTCAGTCATCAAATCTCACATGAATTGAAGTGGCTTTAACGGCTCCGCCTATGAACCAATTATTGTTCGCATGTGACAACTCATTGTTTTTTAAAGCGAATAAAGAGGGAGATAAGAAACGAAAATTCGTTTCGGTGCCCGAGCCCAGATGCACCCGATATCCTGGTCGCACTTTCCTCTCGAGATCTCCACCCTGCGTAGTATTCTTTCGTGTATTCTGTGTCGTATCGATGAAAAATTCACCCAGCGTCCGCATTTACTGCTAGTAGGAACCGTCACGGCCCAGATGTTTCCAACATGGCCCAGCCATTTTCCTGGGCCTTGTCGTGCCGTTCTCTACTGTTGTCACAAGAGAATAGTAGTGGCTTCTCTACTGTTGGTGATGCCCGGACAAGTGCTTATGCACTAATTTCCCTCCTAATAACAGATAAATCATCCAATAACGTTGTATGGCAATTAAGAAACTTGTGCTAATCTAATACACGATACTGACAAAGAAACAAGTATGATTGATGTCCAGATGCCATGTTACACAAACCTGTCTAAATCTACTTGTATGATTTGGACTGAACCGACAGCAGCTACTGCCTACTCACGTATTGTATACTTGCACGTTCCAACAACTAGTACAATGCCCGCGTGTTGCCACGGACATTTAAAATATTTTATTGGAGTTCTATATATAAATATAATGCATGTTAAATTTCATATGTATCGAAAAAATAGCAACAATGGTAATAATTGAAAACTACTTTTCTGCGTGGGAAACTTTCAATCTATTCATCTTTAAACATGGTAGTATGAAGAACATCGGAGATAATAGAAATTACAAACCACCTAGCGACGACTACATACACTGGAGCGAGACTAAGGTGTGCCGCTGTCATCACCCCTCCCTCGCTGGAGCCGCGCAAACCTTATTATAGTTGACAGTCGAGAAGTCGTTGTGCTAAGACCACATAGCACAAGGGCACCAGAGCAACAAGCATCGCCAAATGAAGAAAGTCGTAGATCGGAAGAATCAAACTTGTAAACATCCAAATGAAGATGAACACAACGCCGCCATCATCGCCCCTCCCTCGCTGGAGCCGCGCAAACCTTATTATAGTTGACAGTCGAGAAGTCGTCGTGCTAAGGCCACATAGCACAAGGGCACCAGAGCAACAACCATCGCCCGATGAAGAAAGTCGTCGAACGGAAGAATCAAACCTATAAACATCCAAATGAAGATGAACACAGACCAGATACAAAAAGATCCACCAAAGACCTGCACCGACTGAATCCCATGAGATTCGATGGAGACACACCTCCGTGCGCCCTCCGACGATGCTAGACGCACCACCGGGATATGGATAGAGCGTGGGAGACATTATTCCTACCGAGGGACATCGCCGCGGCACACAGTCTCAACCAAGACTATGAACCTAACAAGAACGAGAATGAGATCCCTCCCGCCAACGTAGGGCCGAGGTCCTTCGCACCTCCATGGCCCAAAAGACCATCGGAGACGGGGTGGACCGGCGGCGGCGCCGACGGGGGAAGAGGAAAGCTTGAGATCTTTTCTTGTGGAAGAGGAAAGAGAAGACAAAGTTTATTTCTTGTTATAACTGGCAGCAGCACCGATCATAATCACAATAATTTAAATATACTAAACTTACAATGTAAGTTGATAGAGAAAAGTAATTTGACGATGTATACATAGAGAGTGAAGATCCAACTAATAATTTGTTATGAATTAAGATCTACTTGACGTGTATAAGATATTCTCGCGCAATATCAGGAATGTTGTCTTTAGCTTCATTTACATGATATTTGAGCAAGTATAATAGAACTTCCTTCTCAATTGATAACCATCCTGCATAGGCAATATATGTAGTTAGCACTAATATTTCACGTGGAAGATCTAAAAATGTGCAACGAGAATACTCACCTTGCAAACCGAACGAAGCAATTCTTCATCGTTCCATGAGAGCATGAAATCAAAAACAAAATAGCCTGGTACATCCTTGTAATTGAATTAATTAATAATATCTAGACTATTGTCTAAAGTTCAACGCTTCTCAAGTCCCATTAACTATTTTATATGAAAAATAGAGTAGAGTTTGAGGCAAACAAAAGTTATATAAAGAGGACCAAAAATAACGGATAGATCTTTAACACCGGCTTGAAATCCAACATCTGCTTTAGTTTATGTTTGTGGTTACAACAGCAGCAAGGTCACTCCGTTTGACCGAGCATCAACTGAGGCCAATACTTGAATCTCGTATTGTTTGGCATTAACGACCGATAGATACCAATGAGACATGTATGTTGCAACAGGGGCATACATAACCTGTATGTTGCAACAAGAGCATGCATATTTTATTATTTCAACACCAATTGCATCAGTCCTCCAAAAACACCAATTTGATCTAACATACACCATTTTCTTTATCATTAAGTCACTCACATACACCATTTCCTTTATCATTAAGTCACTATTCTTATTCCTCCACCACCTTCTATCCATCTATCTCGGTCTCAAACTATGAACCCTCTCTGCTTATTTTCTACCTTGTGCATCTTACTTGTCCATCCTCTCAGATTTCTCGTTTCAATTAATTCATTTCTCAATTATACACATAATACTAATATATTTAGGTGCGGTGTTTTTTTTGGGATCTGAAACCACCTAAGTGCCTGGAGAAAAATGGGTCATTCGATTCTCGTGAGTTGTCTCTCAATGAAATCTGAACCAAATAGTTGGACATCTTTCTTCTAACATCAAATATTTTTCCTTAGACGAAGAATAACAACTTCCTTCCCCAACATGATTTGCCCATTCCTCCCCCTCCCCATGTGTCACCGGCCCAACCGGCTGCTCTTGTTCCCTACGATCGGTGGTCACTAGTAGAAAAAGGGCATGTTGTCCTGGTTCGTAAGGGCCTTTTGTCCCGGTTCCTGAACCGGGACTAAAGGGTCGGTACTAATGCCCTGTCCCTTTAGTCCCGGTTCAATCCAGAACCGGGACAGATGGGCCTCCATGTGGCCTGTGCGCGGAGCCCAGGCAGGAGGGCCTTTGGTCCCGGTTGGTGGCACCAACCGGGACCAATAGGCATCCACGCGTCAGCATTTCTGTGGCTGGGGTTTTTGTTTTTTTTTGAAGGGGGGGGGGGTTGGGGGTTTTGGGGGGTTAATTTAGGTGTTTCATATATTGTGTTAGCTAGCTATAATTAATAGAGAGAAGTGTCCTCTCTTATGTCCGTGCTTGGTCGACGCTACGTACTATACATACGTATAGAGAGGACTAGACATGCTAGCTAGCTAGTAAGAAAACGAAGGAAACAGAAGATCGTCATGAACATATATGCATACAGAGAGAAGTGATATCGACCACCTCTCTTTCTCTGAGAGATTGGTCGAACAACAAGTTCTCGTATATCTATCCGACACTATCGGCTACATATATACAATAATTATCTCTTACAAATATAATCTCCTAACATACGGACTCATGGTCCACATAGTATTCTCCGTCTTCAGCGATCACGTGGTCAAGAAAGAATGCAGCCAATTCCTCTTGAATAGCTCGCATGCGAGCAAGTGCTAGGAGTTCATCCCCGCTTTCGAAACATCGAATTTGACGAAGGGAGTCAATACATATATATATATGAATGAATGAAAGTCAACACAAATGATGGTAATAAAATAAAATTGTGAATGTTGTTATTTACGCACTTCATATTGTTCGTCAGAGTAGCCCCGCTCACAGGTCGTGTGGCGGATGGACTCGCAAATGTAGTATCCACAGAAATTATTCCCTTGTTCCTGCCACAACCACTTTACAAGAAAAAGAGGTCAATCAAACTGATAAGCAAGAATGCCAAATGGTATTGATGAAACTAGCGCTTGAATCAATAGGAGATGCGCGGAACATGCTACTATAGTACTTACTTTCGGGTGTCTAAATTGCAGCTTCTTCGGGAGTCCGGGAGCTTTTTTGGTGAATTTTTTCCAAACCCTGCCAGACAAAGAAAACAATTACTTGATATATCAGGAAATGAACAAAGTTGCTGATGTGGTGGATAATGATCGATTTAACTTACTTCTGGAGCATTTGAGTCATGTCCGCATAGTCCTCGGGATCTTTTCGTCTTGAGTCTAAGACGATTACTAGTCCCTGCTCAAGCTTAATCTCTAGGAGAATATAGTGGAAACTGCACACGCATGCATAACTCATCAATTACATTACTATAACCTTGACTAATATATAAGGGAAACCGAATACGCACAAGACAGTAACACTCACTTGAAGTTGTAAGGAAAGAGTATTATATCTTTGTTTTCATTTATTACCAACGATCGTAGCAAGTTGGCCTCGGTATCTGCGGGATGAAATTTAACCTCAGTTTCATCTATGAGATATGTGTTAATGAACCCAATATCACCGACTTGTCTTTTATTCAATTCGGCGATCTTCAATCTGCATAATATAGTGAGGATAATTATAAATACATGCAATGAAAGAGTTGAGCTATATAGAGAGACTTAATGACAGAAGTAGTACTACTTACAGACAGTAGCAGGTGACCGTTGCTTTATCGAGGGCCAATTGATTGAAAAACTGAAAGAACTCCTCAAATGGAATAGGCAACATATCAATTCCAACGAGGTCATGCTCCTTTTTAACTCTCACATACAAAGTACTCCTCCCCCAGACTCTCTGCAGATTTTCAAGTACCAATCATGCAATCTTCGCATCATCGTTGATAGAGATCTTTCATCTTTGACGAGAGGCTTCCCATATTCTTATCTTTGTATCTGCACCTCCATGAAATCATAATGTACATCGTCGGGCAGGTAATCTCCAAGATTGCTATAACCAGACACCATCCTCGGATCATTAGCGACGATGTCGCTAGGCACCTTGAGCGGGGGGCACGATTGCTTCGCTTGTTCGCCGAGCTGTGCAATTTGTTTCCCAGCTCGTCGTTCTTTCAGCCTTTGATCACTAACAGTATTTCCTGACCGCTCCGCTTCGACAAATTCCTTTCCAATAATGCGCTCATAGTTTCCTTTCGGCGGAGACTTGGGTGGTTTTGTCAGGGCAGCCAGAGTGCACTTCGCTTTCACCGGATCTACCTTCTCCTCCGGAGGTGGATGTTTCTTTGCTTTCACCCCTTCAAAGAAGTTCCTCACTTCTTCTCGCGCGATCTCGGCATTCTCCTCCGGGGTACTCTCATATGGTAACTTCTCTGGAGTCTTCAGAGAAGGACCGAATCTGTATGTCCTCCCGCCTCTGGCTGTACTGCTAGACGCCGGCAGAGCAGACGGAGCGGTTGTCTTCTTTACTTTCTTATGAGGCGGAGGAGAAGGACTACGATGCGCCGGAGCAACCGGAGCGGCGGCAGGTCTCTTCCGCCCTTGCTGACGAGGCGGAGAAGGAGGAGGCTGGCTGCTCGGGCATGCCGGCGTAGGCGGAGAAGGAGGCGGAGTGCCGCCACGCGCCGGAGAAGGAGCCGGCCGAGTGCCCTGATCATCACTCGCCGGAGGAGGAGGCGGAGTGCCCTGACTCGCCGAAGGAGGAGGCGGTGGAGGAGGCGGAGTGCCCTGACTCGCCGGAGGAGGAGGAGGAGGCGGAGGCGTCCAGTTCGGAAGGTTGATGAGCTCCTCCCGCCATAGGCATGGAGTCTTCAGAGCAGAACCCAGCCTAGTCTCCCCTTCACCGGTAGGGTGGTCAAGCTGGAGGTCCTCAAATCCCTTCGTTATTTCATCCACCATCACCCTAGCATATCCTTCTGGAATCGGCCGGCAGTGAAAAGTTGCTCTGGGTTCAGTAAGATAAACAGAGCCAACAACCGCCTTGACCTTCAAATTCATCCATTGCGTCATAAGGTGGCAATTTTGAGACTCCAAGATAGCATCCACGAGATAGCTGGCAGGAGCCGTCAAGACATGCTCCGGCTGAAGCAGCTCGGTGGAAGCCACGCTGCTTCTCCGCTGAGATGGCAGGGTAGCTTCGGGGGAAGCTTCGGCAGTTCGTTTGCTACGATTTTCTTCTCATTCCTCTATCGCTTGTACCCTTGCTTGCGGCGCCTGCATTTGGGTCTGCTGCACTTTTTTCCTCCTCTCCTGGCATTTGTAACCGCCTGCGTCCGGAAACCCAACCTTCCACGGAATGGAGCCTGGCGTGCCTCGTGTCCGTCCAGGGTGCTCAGGATTCCCGAGGGCCATTGTGAGCTCATCGTTCTCTCTGTTTGGAAAGAACATCCCTTGATGCGCTGCTTCGATATACTGCTGAAGCTTCTTGACTGGTATGTCCATTTGATTGTTCGTCCAAATGCACTTCCCTGATACAGGGTCCAAGGTTCCGCCAACCCTGAAGAACCAAGTCCGGCAACGGTCTGGCCAGTTAATTGTCTCTGGTTCGATCCCTTTATCAACCAGATCATTCTCAGTCTTGGCCCACTTAGGCCGGGCTACGAGGTAGCCACCTGACCCCGTGCGATGGTGATGCTTCTTCTTCGCAGCATTTTGCTTGTTTGTCGCCGACATCTTCTTACTCTTTTCCGATGTCTTGTGGGCCACAAATGCGGGCCAGTGATCTCTGATCTTCTCATATCTTCCCTTGAATTCTGGTGTCTCTTTTTTTTCGAAAAACTTATTCAGCTCTTTCTTCCACCTCCTGAATAGTTCTGCCATCCTCTTAAGAGCAAAAGACTTGATTAATTGCTCTTTAACTGGCTTCTCCGGATCATCCTCTGGCGGTAGGGTGAAATTTGACTTCAGCTCAGTCCAAAGATCATTTTTCTGCATATCATTGACATAAGACACCTCAGGGTCTTCTGTAGCCGGCTTTAACCATTGCTGGATGCTGATCGGGATCTTGTCCCTAACCAAAACCCCGCACTGAGCAACAAATGCACTCTTTGTCCGGAGGGGTTCAATCGGTTGGCTGTCGGGCGCGATTGCTATGATCTCAAACTTTTCATCCGTGCTTAACTTTTTCTTCGGGCCTAATATGTGTACATACCAAAACAATGAATGCATCAATTAGCTAGTCAGCAGAAGCTTAACTAATATATATACCTGGCAGGACTCGGTTCGGTCACCGGAGACGTCATCACGGTCTCCTTCTTGCACCGGCATTGGGTCACCGGAGCCGTCCTCACGGTCTCCTTCTTGCACCGGCATTAGGTCACCGGAGCCATCATAATCATAGCCAGCTGCTTCCATACCATCGGTGTCGTTGAGAAACAACGAGCAGACGGCATCACTTCCTCGTGCGATTATGTCCCCCAACAACTCTTCTTGTACTTCGTCTTTGGTGGTGTCCATAGTTTCTACAAATATTTACAACATGGCAATTATTATTCAAACATGACAGATGGATATATTAGTGGCAAACGTAGAACTAATATTAATTAGTGGCCTCGACGCTGCTTCTCTAGGGTTTGGGGTGGCCTCAACGCTGCTTCTCTAGGGTTTGGGTGGCCTCGATAACGCTTCAAGGATAGAACTCCTCTATTCTTTCTTCTCCTCTTTTTTTTTCTTCTTCTTCCTCTTTTTTTTATCGGGAACGAGGGTCGTCGAGGGTCACCGAGCGGTAGAGGAAACCCTAAATAGCAAGTATCGTGGGTGTGAGATACATGTGGCCGTCGGTGTCGGACACTACATCCACGTCCCACAAGTGACGTGGGTGTCGA
>NC_041392.1:689693141-689694810 GCF_002162155.2 Triticum dicoccoides | reverse complement strand
AAGAAAAAAAGAGGAGAAGAAGAAAGGAATAGAAGAGAAAAGAGAAAATAGAATATATATATATATATATATTCTATTTTTCTCTTCTTCTCCTCTATTCCTTTCTTCTTCTCCTCTTCTTTTTCTTCTTTTTTCTTCTTCTTATTTATTTCACCTCGTCTTCATCTCCCCTCTTCTTCTCCTTTCTTCCTCTTCTTATTTCCTTTTTCCTCTCATTATTTTTCTTCTTCTTCCTTCTTAAAAATACATGAAGTAGTATTGCTTGTTTTTTTAAATAATGTTCAAATAGAAATTTTAGAAAGTAAAGGTTTTGCCTAATTCATTGTTCATATGAATATGCAAACATTTGCATATTTACAATAATCAATATCACCAAAAAAATCTATGAACAGAAAAAATACTATTTTTTCTGTTAATCTATCTTTTGCATACATATACACACATACATATACATATAATCAGGAAAAAACATATATGAATTTGCAAAAAAATTAAAAACAGGGGGGAAGAGGGGGGCGGTGCCGACCCTGACCAAAGCGAGAGGCGACGGCGGCGCGGGGCGGCGGCGACGAGGCAGAGGCGGGGTGGCGACGGCGTAGGGACGCGACGCGGGGCGGCGATGGCGTCGGGGCGACGCGGGGAGGTGACCGCGACGGCGCGGGGTGGCGCGCGGCGACGGAGTCGGGGCGGTGCGGGGTGGCGACGGCGTCTGGGCAGCGCGGGACGGCATCGGAGGCAGGGCGACGACGATGATGGCGAGGCGCAGAGGGGCAGCATGGCAGCGTCGGGTGAGGAAGACGAACTGAATGGAAATTTTCACAAGTGCTAGTTATATAGCAAAGGCATTGGTCACGGTTCGTGGCACAAACCATGACCAATGCCCCCCTTTAGTCCCGGTTGGTGCCACCAACCGGGACCAAAGGTCTCTTTTCAGCAGCCCAAAGGGCGGGAAGCGGCGGCCTTTGGTCCCGGTTGGTAGCATCAACCGGGACTAAAGGGGGGCATTGGTCACGGTTTATGCTACGAACCGTGACAAATGCCCCCTTTAGTCCCGGTTGCTGGCACCTACCGGGACCAAAGGTTGTGTGCTAGAACTGGCGCAGTGCGGTGGGATGTTTAGTCCCACCTCGCTAGCCGAGAGGGGCTTGGAGTGGTTTATAAGCTCTGCGAGCCGACCACTTCGAGCTCCTCTCTACCGTAGGCTTACGGGCCTAAATCCACTGTCTGTGCCTGTGGGCCTACTGGGTCTCCTGCGGGCCTGAATCCTGGCCCATGGTAGGGTTTCTAGTCGTATTCAGGCCGTGGGGGCTCAGTAGGAGGCAACTTTTTTTGTTTTTTTGTTTTCTTTACTTATTGTTGCTATTTTTAATTTTTTTTCAGTTTTTTGTTTTGTTTTCTGCATTATTTATTTTCTTTTGTTTTTTGCGTTATTTTTTAATTTTTTTTGCTTTTAGTTTTAAAAAAATTATAAACTTTCTGTTAGTGCCATTAGTTTTCAAATTTGAAAACACTTTTTTTGTTTTTTTGTTTTCTTTACTTATTGTTGCTATTTTCAATTTTTTTCCAGTTTTTTTGTTTTGTTTTCTGCATTATTTATTTTCTTTTGTTTTTTCCTTTATTTTTTAAATTCTTTTTGATTTTAGTTTTAGAAAAATTGTAAACTTTCTGT
>NC_041392.1:689670934-689692496 GCF_002162155.2 Triticum dicoccoides | reverse complement strand
AGTTTTTTTGTTTTGTTTTCTGCATTATTTATTTTCTTTTGTTTTTTGCTTTATTTTTTATTCTTTTTGCTTTTAGTTTTAGAAAAATTATAAAGTTTCTGTTAGTGCCATTAGTTTTCAAATTTGAAAACACTTTTTTAGTTTTTTAGTTTTCTTTGTTGCTTTATTTATTTTATTTTGTTTCTATTTACAAAAAATACTTATTGTTGCTATTCTTTTTGTTTTCCAGATTTTTTGTTTTTTTTTCTACATTATTTATTTCTTTTGTTTTTTGCTTTATTTTTTATTTCTTTTTGCTTTTAGGTCAGCAAAATTATAAACTTTCTGTTAGTGCCATTAGTTTTAGAAAAATTACAAACTTTTTGTTAGTGCCATTAGTTTTCAAATTTGAATAGTTAAAATTTGAATTCGTTGAAATTTGTGTGAATCACAAGTTTGTGATTAACTTTACTAAAAAATGAACATAGATGCACCTATAGAGAAAATTCGACCTAAATTCATAGTTTTCAAATGAACTCTGAAAAAGTTGGCATAGCATACTCGTGTGTTACAAAGTTGGCATGGTATCATCATAATAGTTGCGGGAGAAAGTCTTCACTTTTTCTTCGCTTGTGTCATTTGCTTATTGCGCTGTAACCATGGATAATCTTCATCGTTTATCAGGATGCTTGGGTCAGCCTTGACATTGAAGGGAGGAATTTCATGAAACTTTTCATAATCTTCAGACATGTCTGTCTTGCCGTCCACTCCCAGGACGTCCCTTTTTCCTGAAAGAACTATATGGCGCTTTGGCTCATCGTATGATGTATTCGCTTTCTTATCTTTTCTTTTTCTCGTTTGGTAGACATGTCCTTCACATAGATAACCTGTGCCACATCATTGGCTAGGACGAGCGGTTCGTCAGTGTACCCAAGATTTTTCAGATCCACTGTTGTCATTCCGTACTGTGGGTCTACCTGTACCCCGCCGCCTGAAAGATTGACCCATTTGCACTTAAACAAAGGGACCTTAAAATCAGGTCCGTAGTCAAGTTCCCATATGTCCACTATGTAACCATAATATGTGTCCTTTCCGCTCTCGGTTGCTGCATCAAAGCGGACACCGCTGTTTTGGTTGGTGCTCTTTTGATCTTGGGCGATCGTGTAAAATGTATTCCCATTTATCTCGTATCATTTGTAAGTCAATACAGTCAAAGATGGTCCCCTGGACAACAAGTACAACTCATCACAAACAGTGTTGTCACCTCTGAGACGTGTTTCCAACCAACTGCTGAAAGTCCTGATGTGTTCACATGTAATCCAGTCGTCGCACTGCTACGGGTGTTTGGAGCGCAGACTGTTCTTGTGTTCATCGACATACGGGGTCACCAAGGTAGAGTTATGTAGAACTGTGTAGTGTGCTTGAGACCAAGAATATCCATCCCTGCATATTATTGAGTCACTTTCAAGAGTGCCTTTTCCAGTCAGTCTCCCCTCATACCGCTATTTAGGGAGACCTAACTTCTTAAGGCCAGGAATGAAGTCAACACAAAACCCGATAACATCCTCTGTTTGATGGCCCATGGAGATGCTTCCTTCTGGCCTAGCGCGGTTACGGACACATTTCTTTAGGACTCCCATGAACCTCTCAAAGGGTAACATATTGTGTAGAAATACAGGCCCCAGGATGACCATCTCGTCGACTAGATGAACTAGGACGCGCGTCATGATATTGAAGAAGGATGGTGGGAACACCAGCTCGAAACTGACAAGACATTGCGCCACATCACTCCTTAGCTTTGGTATGATTTTTGGATTGATCACCTTCTGAGAGATTGCATTGAGGAATGCACATAGCTTCACAATGGCTAATCGAACGTTTTTCGGTAGAAGCCCCCTCAATGCAACCGGAAGCAGTTGCATCATAATCACGTGGCAGTCATGAGACTTTAGGTTCTGAAACTTTTTCTCTGGCATATTTATTATTCTATTTATATTCGACGAGAAGCCAGTCGTGACCTTCATACTGAGCAGACATTCAAAGAAGATTTCTTTCTCTTCTTTCGTAAGAGCATAGCTAGCAGGACCTTTATACTGCTTCGGAGGCATGCCGTCTTCTTCGTGCAAACGTTGCAGGTCCTCCCGTGCCTCAGGTGTATCTTTTGTCTTCCCATACACGCCCAAGAAGCCTAGCAGGTTCACGCAAAGGTTCTTCGTCACGTGCATCACGTCGATTGAAGAGCGGACCTCTAGGTCTTTCCAGTAGGGTAGGTCCCAAAATATAGATTTCTTCTTCCACATGGGTGCGTGTCCCTCAGCGTCATTCGGAACAGCTAGTCCGCCGGGACCCTTTCCAAAGATTATGTGTAAATCATTGACCATAGCAAGTACGTGATCACCGGTACGCATGGCAGGCTTCTTCCGGTGATCTGCCCCGCCTTTGAAATGCTTGCCTTTCTTTCGACATTGATGGTTGGTCGGAAGAAAGCGACGATGGCCCAGGTACACATTCTTCTTGCGTTTGTCCAGGTATATATTTTCAGTGTCATCTAAACAGTGCGTGCATGTGTGGTATCCTTTGTTTGTCTGTCCTGAAAGGTTACTGAGAGCGGGCCAATCGTTGATGGTCACAAACAGCAACGCCTTTAGGTTAAATTCCTCCTGTCTGTGCTCATCCCACGTACGTACACCGTTTCCATTCCACAGTTGTAAAATTTCTTCAACTAATGGCCTTAGGTACACATCAATGTCGTTGCCGGGTTGCTTAGGGCCTTGGATGAGAACTGGCATCATAATGAACTTCCGCTTCATGCACATCCAAGGAGGAAGGTTATACATACATAGAATCACGGGCCAGGTGCTGTGATTGCTGCTCTGCTCCCCGAAAGGATTAATGCCATCCGCGCTTAAAGCAAACCATACATTCCTTGGGTCCTTTGCAAACTCATCCCAGTACTTTCTCTCGATTTTTCTCCACTGGGACCCGTCAGCGGGTGCTCTCAACTTCCCATCTTTCTTTCAGTTCTCACTGTGCCATCGCATCAACTTGGCATGCTCTTCGTTTCTGAATAGACGTTTCAACCGTGGTGTTATAGGAGCATACCACATCACCTTCGCAGGAACCCTCTTCCTAGGGGGCTCGCCGTCAACATCACCAGGGTCATCTCGTCTGATCTTATACCGCAATGCACCGCATACCGGGCATGCGTTTAGATCCTTGTATGCACCGCGGTAGAGGATGCAGTCATTAGGGCATGCATGTATCTTCTCCACCTCCAATCCTAGAGGGCATACAACCTTCTTTGTTGCGTATGTACTGTCGGGCAATTCATTATCCTTTGGAAGCTTCTTCTTCAATATTTTCAATAGCTTCTCAAATCCTTTGTCAGCCACAACATTCTTTGCCTTCCACTGCAGATATTCCAGTATGGTACCGAGCTTTGTGTTGCCATCTTCGCAATTGGGGTACAACCCTTTTTTGTGATCCTCTAACATGCGATCGAAATTCAGCTTCTCCTTTTGACTTTCGTATTGCGTCCTTGCATCGACAATGACCCGGCGTAGATCATCATTGAAAGTGCGTTATATCGACTAGAGGGGGGGGGGTGAATAGGCGATTTTTATGAAAGTCTTCAAAACATGGAAGTTATGAAGACAAACGATAGAAAATAAACCTATTACCATGCAGCGGAAGGTAGACTACACTAGGCAAGCCATAGTCAAGAGTTCAATGAAGTGAAAGCACAATGACTTAATAGCAGCAATGTAGTAAGGATCAGGTAGGAAGATATTATAAAGACATACAGAGCATGCAGTCACTCAGTGAAGACAAAAGATAGTGCAAACATACAATGACTTCACAAGGAGCAACAGTAAGTAAAGGGAAGGGAAGATGAAACCAGTGACTCGTTGAAGACAATGATTTGTTGGACCAGTTCCAGTTGCTGTGACAACTGTACGTCTGGTTGGGGTGGCTAGGTATTTAAACCTTAGGACACACAGTCCCGGACACCTAGTCCTGAACACGCAGCTCAGGACACCCAGTCCTCACCGTATTCCCCTTGAGCTAAGGTCACACAGACCTCGCCCAATCACTCTGGTAAGTCTTCAAGGTAGACTCCCAAACCTTCACAGACTTTGTTCACCGGCAATCCACAATGTCTCTTGGATGCTCAGAATGCGACGCCTAACTGGCTGGAGGATGCACAGTCCTCAAGTGTAATAAGTCTTCAGATCACACAGACAAGAAGACTTAAGTGATGCCCAATTCTCTCTGGCTCTGGGTGGTTAGGGCTTTATCCTCGCAAGGAATTCTCTCTCAAAGGCTTCGAGGTGGGTTGCTCTCAAACGACAAAAGCCGTACTCTCAATCTGAGAAGCAACCGTTTATGGTTGTGGGGGGTGGGCTATTTATAGCCACTTGGCAACCCGACCTGATTTGTCCGAAATGACCCTGGATCACTAAGGAACTGACACGTGTTCCAACGGTCAGATTTCAAACTCACACGGCAACTTTACTTGGGCTACAAGCAAAGCTGACTTGTCCGACTCTGGACAAGATTCGCTCTCATAGTCTTCACTCGAAGACATAGGTGTTTTTGGTTAGGCATCACTTCAGTCATTCTGACTGGTTCTCTTGGACCCCACTTAACAGTACGGTGGTTCCTATGACTCAACACAAAAGAAAAAGAACTACGAAAGATCTAAGTCTTCAAGCTCCATAGGCTTCATGTGGTGTCTTCTCTTGTCATAGTCTTCAATGTGAATATCTTCATATACCACATTTGACTTCAATGTCTTCATACATTTTTAGGGGTCATCTCTAGTAGGAAAATCGAATCAATGAGGGACTTCTACCTGTGTTATCCTGCAATTCTCACAAACACATTAGTCCCTCAACTAGGTTTGTCGTCAATACTCCAAAACCAACTAGGGGTGGCACTAGATGCACTTACAATCTCCCCCTTTTTGGTGATTGATGACAAACTAGTTGAAGTTTTCAACGGGGAGTATAATCTGTGAAATTGTAAAGGATAAGGAATTGTCTTCATAAGTTGCAAGGGCTCCCCCTGAAGATGTGCATATAGGTAATTTGCTTTTGGAATGCAAATGCACATGGTAGGTTGTACTTGTGGAGATCCACTTCAACTTATGATGACAATCCACTATGCATGTGAAAGTATATGAAGATAATGACATGCATAATGGAAAATGGATGTCTGCAGAATGATCTAAGTGCGGAATTTATCGTCGCACATGCAGAATTTATCATCGCAAAACAAAGTGGCAGATAAGTAGCAGACGACCATCGAGTTTAAGTGTTACAACTCAAAGAACCAAATGTAGAAAAACGAGAGTTGTAAGCACGAAGCAAAATATAAAGCACCCGCCCATATGGACCCGCTTGAAGACTATCAACCTCATATGCTTCTCCCCCTTTTGTCAGTAAGGACCAAAAAGGTTTGAAGACATAGAGCATCTACTCGTTCCCAGGCGGAGTAGGTGAAGTAGCAGGGTCGTTGGTGTTGTTTGGCAGTACTGAAGAGCTTGGAGCAGAGTTGACGCGTGCTGAAGGAGGTGGTGGTGAAGTAGCATCATCTTCATCCTCGATAACTCTGGCAGTCACTGTTGCAGCAGATGAAGAGAACTCAGAGTCTTCAAGGGATGGAGTTCCTAGCAGCACAACTCTTCGAGGAGGTGTGGAGTCAAACTTGAATCGCTCAGTGAAGCCATCCTCTTGGAGATCATCTTCAGAACACATCATCGTTAGCCCTTTCCATGTCCGGCGACAGGTTTCATGGGCAACGAAAGCATTCTTGGTGGCAAGATTGCGAATGCGATTAACTTCCACCAAGAGGCTTTTCATCTGACGCTTCAGCCAGTCATGATACCTATCCTGTTTCTGATGAAGAGCCACAAGAAGCTCTCGGTCGTTGAGAACACGAGTGCGCTTCTTGGGTCTTGGAGCAGTTGTACTATCAGTGGCTTCAGTAGACGCAGGGTGTGGTGCACGTGTAGTGCCAGCCAAAGGATACACCCGAGTGACTGCTTCAACTCCTTCAATGTTCTGTGAGAAACTCTGATGCTCTGCATTCTGAAGACTTAGAGGTTCCTTTGCAGGCTCAGGATAGATGGCTTCAGTAGAGATATCCACATCAGGCAGAAAAATCCTATGATTGCGAGCAGATGGCTGATATGAGATATTGGAGTGAAGTTTAATTAGCCGCATTACCCATGGGGCGTAGAACTTCAAGCCAAACAGATCAGAGCCCGAGGCAGCAAGTTGGCGGATGAATAAGTCCTGTGCATTGAAGCATTTTCCATGAAGAATATAGAAGACCAAAGTCTTCATTGCACCCTCAAGCTTGGCATTTGGAGAGTGCCCTTTGATGGGCCAGAGAGTTCGCCTGATGATGTGATAGATGGTTCGTGGCAGATACTCAAGGTCTTCAACGAAGAACTCTGTTGGATAAGCAGCATCTCGGGGCAATGGCTTCATCATGTTGAGCATCTGACTCATATCAAGTTCTGGCCTCTTAAAGATGCTCTCAATAGCTTCACTATGCAGCTGACAGCCATGCTCGTAGAGATCGCCAAGAGTGGGCAAACCAGTGAGCTCAGTGATGTCAAATGCATTGGCTTCGTGATGAAAATTTCCGGTCATCCACTCCAGGACCCAAGTCTTCGGATCTCTGCTGTACCCGCGGATGTGAAGTGTGGCATAGAATTGGAGCAGCAACTCTTCATTCCAATGCTCTTGGTCAGTAACGAACGGCAGCAGTCCAACTTCCTTGAAGCAATCCAAAGCTTCTTCCAGACAAGGCAGACCAGCTATGGCTTCAATGTCAAGGCGCTTGTGTGGGAAGATGCGACCTTGGTTGTAAAGAATGCATGAGTAATAGCTTCGCTGAGGATAGCTCCAGAACCGATCAGATGATATCCTTTCCCTTGAGTAGGGGTTCCTGGAGCTATCGAAGAATGTGTTGTCTGCCCTGAAGCCATTGATATTGAAGGAGCCAGGTGCTGATGCAGGACCTGGGAACCTTGGCAATCTTGGGATTGGCTTCTGTACCTGAGGCCTATGCTCAACATGATATTCGAACTCGGGACCGACAGTAGACGCAGGAACAGAAGTGACGGGATCAGTGGCTTCACTGTCTTCTTCTTCCGTTGGGGAGGGCTCCACATTAGCTTCATTGGTGGTTGTGGCAGCCGCAAGATTTTCATCCTCCACTTGACGAGCTGAAGGGTCGTTCACAGGCACGTTCTCCTTGAGAACTGCTTCTTGGTGGGACAGTGGAGTGGCAACTTGTGGGACTTCATCTTCCGCGGCTGATGCAGCCGGATTGTCTTCAGCGGAGACTTGAGGCCTTGGACCTTTGCGAAGCCTGCGCAACGTGGGTGACGCCAGTGGAGTTGGAGTGGGCTGGGCCTCAAAGTCTTGTTCCTCTTGTGGGCGATCCGCCCATGAAGCATCATGTGCAATTGGCGTCAGTGGACGACCAGTGCTGATGAGTTCGCTGTTCTAAGGAAGGACTGCACCATCTTCTACATTGTCATGTTGACCAATGTCTTCAGCAGCGATGGGATCAGCTGCTGGAAAGTCTTCAGCTTCATGAGCCTCTGTGGAAGCAGGCTCATGGATGGTTAGTTGGCGTTCAGCTTCAGGATAGACCATAGAAATGGGTTCAACTATCAAGGGCTCTGTGGGAGCTGCCCGATCTTTCTTGGTCTTCCTCTTCTTCTTGGAGGGGGCAGTTGGAGAGGCTTCAGAATGTTTCCTCTTCCTAGCTTCAGCCTCAGCAGTCCTTGTCTTCTTGAGCTCTAAAGCTGTTGACCGGCTTTTTGGCTTCGAGCCAGTCATTTTAGTTGGGAAGACAATAGGAACTGCTTCCTGCCTTGGTGCGTCAGGTTCAGCTGTAGCAGGCTTCTTCTTCTTCTTTGCGGCCATCCTGGGGTCGATGCCAGGACGCCCAAGGGCCTTGCGCTTCTCAGCCTCATTGTAGGCTTGCACACATCTGTCAGCCAGAGTCTTCATGCACTCACGCGAACCCTGAGCTTCTGCACGTTTCTTTACAAAGGCTTCCTTGAGCTCGTGCATCATACTCTTGAAGTTCTTCACTTCCTGCACGCTGAGCTTGGCCATATGCTTCTTGAATTGAGCCTTTTCATAGTCAATCTTTTGCTTCAGTTCAACAATGCGCTGGGCAATAGCCAGTTCTGAAGCAATGGCGCCTTGGAAGGCGACACTGAGGCCAATTGGTAGCTGCAGATCTTCAAAGCTGATGTTTGGCGTGTCAAACCACTTGTCAATGAAGTTGTGGATGATGGTCACATCATAGAGAGGCAGATCATTGAGGATTTCTTCTTCTTTGCTCTTGATGAGTTGCTCAAGAGCGTCATCTGCTAGATCTTCATCACTTGACAGATCAATGTCGTCATTGCACAGAATGGCAGCAGCAGTTAGCTCTTGTCCGGTGTGAGGCAGAGGCATCTTGACTTTCTGGGGCTTGGAGATGCGAGATAAGTCTTCGGACTGCACACTGTCTTCAGGAGGTGCAGTTGCCAGTGGCTTCGCCCTTGAGATTTTTGGTGAGGGGGGCAGGCTTTGAAGTTTTAGGCTTCTTCATCTTCTTTGTCTTCGGCGCTGCAGGAGCTTCTTCTGCTACAGTGTCAGCTGCAGGCTCATTCACTGCAGTCCCTTGAACTAAGATGCGGGTGATGAGGCCTTCAAGGTTGTCGAAAGGACCGATGACATTGGGTTCTGCATCTCGTGTGCCATCTGCCCTTGGTGCTGAGGGACCAGGGTTGAAGTCTAACCCCAAAGTTTTCTTGTTCTGCTTTGCTGAGTTCTGGGCAAACTGGAAGTTGCGCTTGAACAGATTGTCGTCACGACACCATAGTAGTGACGATGGGTGTGCATCAGCTGGCTGTGGCCCACGGACCATGCAGGGATAGAAGCCTTGAGCAATGGCTTCATCTCTGGACCTGGGTAGAAGATTCTTGTATTGGATGTCTCCCCACGGTCTCTTGATGGCATTTTTCTCAGCACATTCTTGGGTTACAAATCGATATTTGAACCATTGTTCTGCCCAATATCTTCGAATCCATTGGATTCGGGTCTTGCGCTGATTGTAATCCTCTTCAGGATCTGTCTTGTACAGTTCTGAGAGTTCATCTGGCAGATCTCTGGATGTTTCTCCACGACGCTTTCTGCCACCCTTCCTTGCTGCTTTCTCTGAAGCCATAAACTTTAACTTGAAAGGCTTCAACACGTTCAAAGGCTTCAAAGGTTTTTGCTTGCTGGACCAACAGGAACTGGCTTCGGGAGAATTAATGTGATGCTGTAAGAATTCTGCAAATGAATGCAGACTATGAGAACCAAAGGATTCTCCCACGGACATGTACCTGTGACAGCATTAAGGTGCGAGGGAAGGGGAAGAGGTCATATGCATTCTCAGAAGATTTTGAAGATAAATCGGTTTAGAAGACATTGACCTCATTTTGCGAAGACATTCACTCATAGATAAGGAGTTGGTTCCAGATTTGTACGAATCCATAGATCAGTACAAGTGAGGAATCTAACTACTTTGTGAAGCATAAGTGAATATACTAGGCATGTTATGAGATGCAGTATGAGAGAGATCTAACTTGTGTGAATAGAAACTGCTTGTGGTAGAAAGTGACAAATCCATAGGATCAGCGGTGCTGTAAAAAGGAGTTTTATTTACCACACTAAGAACTGCTAGACGAAGTGGAAGATGAGGCCGAGCAGTTCGATCTTCCGTGCCCTAACTTGGCGACGGAGGACACCTACGGCGACGACGGAGAGGACGATGTCCACGGTTGGCGTGAAGACGGCGTCGGAGAGGTTGCGGAAGTGAAGCGCGTCGTCATCGGCGTCGTCGAGGGCTAGCGGTGGCGCTAGGGTTCGTGCGAGAGTGGAAGAAGAGATAATATGGGCGTCGTCGAGGGCTAGCGGTGGCGCTAGTGTATTTATAGGTACATGGGCGGCACTGTGCTATTACACAGGTGCCCCTGGTGATTCGTATCTGAGGAACACGTGGCCATTATGCGGAATTTTGGGGTTTGTTCCACGTCCCACGCAAGCCTTGATTGTCGGGTGGTCGTTCCTACTTCATGTGGAGGAATGAGCATTGAAAACAGACTTAATGGTTGTCTCTGTATCTTCTGCTGACAAGGACGCAGAGAAGACATTCGACAGTTTCAATAGAATGCATATGATTTGGAGAGATAGAATTTGAGATAGAAAGCATAGAGAGGTTAGGGTCCGATCACATTCACTTAGTTCAAAAGATTCAACAATGAAGACATAGCTATAAGTGAATGCTGTAGAGGACAGAACACTTATATATATATATATATATATATATATATATATATATATATATATATATAATCAACATAGTGAAGATAATCATGAAGATATGTTGAGATCGAAGCCAAACCAAATGTGAAGACATTGCAAGGTAACACCATGAGCGAAACACTTCAAAATAGAACATTTGGTGGTGGCGTTACCCACCGTATAGGAAGTATTAGACCCAGACACGGCACACAATTATCGTGGCGCTCCGAAGTCAAATTCCACATTAATGTATTCACACTTAGAATGTATGTCTTCATTGATTGAAGATATACTTTACTTCGTGTGTTGCACATCTAAGTCATCAATGTGCATAAGGGTTAGGATGTGTGCCTGATCACAGGACATTTGAGGATTCCAGGATATTTAGCTAACACCGTAACTTGCAAAATCTCTTCTCATCCAAGGGCTTGGTGAAGATATCTGCCAATTGCTCTTCAGTGTTGACGTGTATGATATCAATATCTTTCTTCACAACATGATCTCTGAGAAAGTGATGACGAATTTCAATGTGCTTTGTCTTTGAGTGCTGAACTGGGTTGTTGGCGATCTTGATGGCGCTTTCATTATCGCAGTAAAGTGGCACTTGCTTCAGTTGAATGCCATAGTCCTTGAGTGTTTGCTTCATCCACAGAAGCTGAGCGCAGCAAGATCCAGCAGCAATGTATTCAGATTCAGCAGTGGAGAGAGATACACAGTTCTGCTTCTTTGAAGACCAACATACAAGTGATCGTCCCAGAAAGTGACATGTGCCTGATGTAGACTTGTGATCAACTTTGTCACTAGCATAATCAGCATCCGAGAATCCAACCAGATCAAATTCTGAGCCCTTTGGATACCATAATCCTAGAGTTGGGGTGTGAGCCAAATATCGAAGAATTCGCTTCACAGCTAAGTGATGCGACTCCTTTGGTGCCGCTTGAAATCGAGCACACATGCAAACACTAAGCATAATATCTGGCCTAGATGCACATAGATAAAGTAAAGAACCAATCATGGAGCGGTATACCTTTTGATCGAACTCTTTACCATTGTCGTCGGGACCCAGATGATGTTTGGCTGGCATTGGTGTTGTGAAGCCTTTGCAGTCTTGCATACCGAACTTCTTCAGGCAATCTTTGAGATACTTCTCTTGAGATATGAAGATGTCGTTGCATTGTTGTCGTATTTGAAGACCGAGGAAGAACTTCAGCTCTCCCATCATGGACATCTAATATTGCTCTTGCATCATATATCCAAACTCTTCACTGTACTTCTGATTGGTGCAGCCGAAGATAATGTCATCCACATATATTTGGCACACAAAAAGTTCACCATCATATGTCTTCGTGAAGAGAGTGGGGTCTAGGGAACCAGGTATGAAGCCTTTGCTCTTCAGGAAGTATTTGAGTGTGTCATACTAGGCCCGAGGGGCTTGTTTGAGGCCATACAGTGCCTTGTTGAGCTTGTATACCATGTCAGGATGTTTTGGATCTTCAAAGCCAGGCGGTTGTGCAACATACACTTCTTCTTCAACCTTGCCATTGAGAAAAGCACTCTTCACATCCATTTGATATAGAAGTATGTTGTGATGATTTGCATAGGCCAGCAGTATGCGTATGACTTCAAGTCTAGCCACAGGAGCAAATGTTTCATCGAAGTCAATGCCTTCCACTTGAGTATATCCTTGAGCAACGAGACGAGCTTTGTTTCTGACAACTTGACCATGCTCATCTTGCTTGTTGCGGTATATCCATTTGGTGCCTATTATATTGTGCTTCCGTGGATCAGGACACTTAACTAGTTCCCATACATTATTCAGCTCAAACTGTTGAAGCTCTTCTTGCATAGCTTGAATCCATTCAGGTTCCATGAAGGCTTCTTCAACTTTCTTGGGTTCTGTTATTGAGACGAATGCGAAGTGCCCACAGAAATTTGCTAGCTGAGTTGCCCTTGAACGAGTGAGTGGACCGGGTGTATTGATGCTACCAATTATTCTTTCAATCTGCACTTCATTGGCAACGCGAGGATGTACAGGGCGAAGACTTTGCTCTTGCTGATCATTGTCGTTGTTAGAAGGAATGTCTTCAGGCTGAGCATTGTCTTCATGTTGATCAGGTGCTGAGATGATAAGTTCTTCTTCAGGATGAGCTTCAGAAGGTATAATTTCTCCAGTTCCCATTAGCTTGATTGATTCACTGGATGGAACTTCATCTAGCACATTTGGCAGTTGCTCTCTTTGTGAACCATTGGTCTCATCGAACCGCACATCCACTATTTCAACCACTTTGTAATGAAAGAGATTGAAGACTCTGTAGGAGTGCGAATCCTTTCCATATCCAAGCATAAAACCCTCATGTGCTTTTGGTGCAAACTTTGAGGTGTGATGTGGGTCCTTGATCCAACATCTTGCGCTAAATACTCTAAAGTAACTGACATTTGGCTTCTTGCCAGTAAGGAGCTCATAAGATGTCTTGTTCAGAAGCTTGTGAAGATAAACACGATTGATTGTATGGCATGCAGTATCAATGGCTTCAGGCCAGAATTTTCTTGGGGTCTTGTATTCATCTAGCATCGTTCTAGCCATCTCAATGAGTGTTCTGTTCTTGCGTTCGATGACGCCATTCTGCTGTGGCGTGTACGGGGCTGAGAATTCATGTGTGATGCCCAAGGTATCAAGATATGTATCAAGGCCAGTGTTCTTGAATTCAGTGCCATTGTCACTTCTGATGTGCTTTATCTTGGCGCCATAATTGTTCATAGCTCGATTGGCGAAGCGTCTGAAGACATCCTGCACTTCAGTCTTGTAAAGGATTATGTGCACCCAAGTGTATCTAGAGTAATCATCAACAATAACGAAGCCATAGAGGCATGCAGTAGTAGTAAGAGTTGAGTAATGAGTGGGACCGAAAAGATCCATGTGAAGCAGTTCGAAGGGTCGAGTAGTGGTCATGATTGTCTTCGAAGGATGTTTGGCCCTCGTCATCTTCCCTGCTTCACAGGCACCGCATAAGTGGTCTTTCTTGAACTTGATGCCCTCGATGCCTATGACATGCTTCTTCTTCGCAAGGGTGTGAATGTTCCTCATGCCAGCATGCCCAAGCCTCCGATGCTAGAGCCAGCATTCTGAAGCTTTTGCTAGAAGACATACGGCAAGCTGTGGTCCTGCTGAGAAATCTACTACGTACAGATCATCTTTTCGATACCCTTTAAACACTAGAGACTTGTCAGATTCCATTAGTACAAGGCAACGATATTTTCCAAATATTACGATCATGTTCAAATCGCAAAGCATTGAGACAGACATTAAGTTGAAGCCAAGGGATTCAACAAGCATGACTTTGTCCATGTGTTGATCCCTTGAGATTGCAACTCTACCTAGACCCAATACCTTACTTTTACCAGTGTCAGCAAATGTGATGTGGCTCTTGTTGGATGGACATAAGGTTGAGTCCATAAGAAGACTTCTTTTGCCAGTCATGTGATTTGTACACCCACTATCAATAATCCATTCTGAAGACATTGGTGTCATACCCTACAGTGCAGTTAGGGGGATAGGCTTCACCAAGAGCATTGTGAAGCAAAAACATTTGACGAACCAATGGGTTATGAAAGCTTAGATCCAGATTAGGACTAATAGGGAGAGTAGCAAGCGATTCAGGAACGAAGTACATAGTAAGACCATTCGAGCATTTGATCTTGCGCCCTACAAGATGTTTAAGGTCCCCAACAATGGCGTCAGATGATTTTGGTTTTCTGCTGGAGAACTTTCCCTGCAAAAGAGAGTTAAGCTTTCTTAGCCACCCACATCTTCAAGGGTGGCTGAGAAGTAATAAGTCTAAGTGCAGCATCTGAGAATTTTGGCTTTGGAGCCCTAGCAAACAGTCTTGCAGGCGGACAATAGTACTCATAAGAATAAGCAGAATAGTTCTTGGTCTTATGAACATGGCGGTTTGATGAACCGCTCTCATATTCATATGCCTGAGTATGGTTTCCCTGCAAAAGATTTGCGTTAGTGCGACTCAAGTGAGTCCTCTGTCTGTATGAAGCCTTTGGACCATATGAAGCCTTTGGTCTGAGGTTTGTCTTCTTCACGTGAGGTGTCATGATGACATTCACAGGAAGATTCTCCAGACACCTTTTCAGAACCCAGATCTTCTTCATAGGCGGTCCATTCCTGCAGTTAGTACCAATGTACCTGGCAAACACTTCACCATTCTGATTCTTAAACAGTATATAGTTTGCATCAAAGGATTCATCAATGATAATGGGGTTAGCACAAGTGAAGCCAGATAGATTGGATGGGTCTGCTGAAGGTTCCTTTGCAGTAACCCACATGGTTTTGGGGTACTGCTCAGGTTTCCAGTAAGAGCCATCAGCATTCATTTTCCTTACGAACCCAACACCCTCTTTCCTCGGGTTTCGGTTCAGTATCTGCTTTTTGAGGACATCACATAGTGTCTGATGCCCTTTAATACTTTTGTACATCCCTGTTTCAAGCAATGTCTTCAACCTAGCATTCTCATCAGCAATAGCAGTGGTATCCTCAGCAGAGGGGTTAGTTACCACATCAACAATTGAAGATATTGCAATAGTAGTAGCAGTAGAACATTCAGCAACAGAAGTAGCATTATCACGCTCAATGCATTTAAGACATGGTGGTTCAAATCCTTCCTGAGCGGGACTGATCTGTTTGGAGTGAAGTGATTCGTTTTCCTTTTGAAGATCTTCATGAACCGCTCTTAATTTCTCAAGATCTTGCTTCCTTTGAAGATAATCATAGGAAAGCTTTTCATGAGTTGTTGAGAGAGTTTCATGACGACTTTCAAGTTCCTAATACTTAACGTGAAGATTTTTTATGTCTTCAATTAAGGATTCAGATCGAGTCATTTCAGCACCTAACAGATCATCGCTTCTGTCTAACAGTTTTTGAATATGTTCCATAGCTTTCTGCTGTTCAGTTGCAATTTTAGCAAGTGTTTTGTAGCTGGATTTTGAATCACAATCAGAGTCATCGTCACTAGATGTTTGATAGTGAGTAGTGCGTGTGTTTACCTTGGCACCGCGTGCCATGAAGCAGTAGGTAGAAGCGGAGTAGTCCTTTTCAATTACATCGGTGTCGGTGACGAGGTCATTGGCTTCAGTATTGAAGATGGACTTGGCAACACATGCTGTAGCCAGACTTGCGACGCCTGAATCGGACTCCTCCTCATACTCCACCTCCGCCTCCTCAGAAGCGGATTCCTCCTCTGAGTCCATTTCCTTGCCAACAAACGCACGTGCCTTGCCAGATGAGCTCTTTTTGTGTGATGAAGACTTGGAGGAAGACTTGGACGAAGACTTTGAGTATTTCTTCTTCTTCTTGTCGTCAGAGTCATATTCCTTGCTCTTCTTCTTCTTTTTGTTCTCATTGTCCCACTGTGGACACTCAGAGATGAAGTGGCCAGGTTTCTTGCACTTGTGACATGTTTTCTTCTTGTAGTTGTGAGCAGAAGCTTCATCATTCCTTGAGCTTGATCGGGAAGACTTTCTGAAGCCTTTCTTCTTGGTGAATTTTTGGAACTTCTTCACAAGCATAGCAAGTTCTCTTCCAATGTCTTCAGGATAATCAGAACTGCTATCAGATTCTTCTTCAGATGAGGAGACAGCTTTTGCCTTTAAGGCACGAGTTCGCCCATAGTTTGGACCGTAGATATCTCTTTTCTCAGAAAGCTGAAACTCATGTGTGTTGAGCCTCTCAAGTATGTCAGATGGATCGAGTGTCTTGAAATCAGGACGTTCTTGAATCATCAGGGCTAGGATGTCAAACGAACTATCAAGTGATCTCAGTAGTGTCTTGACGACTTCATGTTTGGTGATCTCAGTAGCGCCGAGGGCTTGAAGCTCATTTGTGATGTCAGTGAGTCGGTCAAAAGTGTGATGGACATTATCATTGTCATTTCGCTTGAAGCGGTTGAAGAGGTTGCGAAGGACACTGATTCTCTGATCTCTCTGGGTTGAGATGCCTTCATTGACCTTGGAGAGCCAGTCCCAGACCAGCTTAGATGTCTTCAAAGCACTCACACGGCCATACTGTCCTTTGGTCAGGTGACCACAGATGATATTCTTGGCAGTAGAGTCCAGTTGAACAAATTTCTTGACGTCAGCAGCAGTGCCACCTTCTCCAGCCTTGGGAACGCCGTTCTCGACGACATACCATAGGTCGACGTCAATGGCTTCAAGATCCATGCGCATCTTATTCTTCCAGTAGGGATATTCAGTTCCATCGAAGACGGGGCACGCAGTGGAGACTTTAATTATCCCTGCAGTCGACATAGCTAAAACTCCAGGTGGTTACACCGAATCACACAGAACAAGGGAGCACCTTGCTCTGATAACAATTGAAAGTGCGTTATATCGACTAGAGGGAGGGTGAATAGGCGATTTTTATGAAAGTCTTAAAAACGTGGAAGTTATGAAGACAAACGATAGAAATAAACCTACTACCATGCAGCGGAAGGTAGACTACACTAGGCAAGCCATAGTCAAGTGTTCAATGAAGTGAAAGCACAATGACTTAATAGCAGGAATGTAGTAAGGATCAGGTAGGAACATATTATGCAGCCATACAGAGCATGCAGTCACTCAGTGAAGACAAAAGATAGTGCAAACGTACAATGACTTCACAAGGAGCAACAGTAAGTAAAGGGAAGGGAAGATGAAACCAGTGACTCGTTGAAGACAATGATTTGTTGGTCCAGTTCCAGTTGCTATGACAACTGTACGTCTGGTTGGGGCGGCTAGGTATTTAAACCTTAGGACACACAGTCCCGGACACCCAGTCCTGAACACGCAGCTCAGGACACCCAATCCTCACCGTATTCCCCTTGAGCTAAGGTCACACAGACCTCGCCCAATCACTCTGGTAAGTCTTCAAGGTAGACTCCCAAACCTTCACAGACTTCGTTCACCGGCAATCCACAATGTCTCTTGGATGCTCAGAACGCGACGCCTAACCGGCTGGATGATGCACAGTCCTCAAGTGTAATAAGTCTTCAGATCACACAGACAAGAAGACTTAAGTGATGCCCAATTCTCTCTGGCTCTGGGTGGTTAGGGCTTTATCCTCGCAAGGAATTCTCTCTCAAAGGCTTCGAGGTGGGTTGCTCTCAAACGACAAAAGCCGTACTCTCAATCTGAGCAGCCAACCATTTATGGTTGTGGGGGTGGGCTATTTATAGCCACTTGGCAACCCGACCTGATTTGTCCGAAATGACCCTGGGTCACTAAGGAACTGACACGTGTTCCAACGGTCAGATTTCAAACTCACACAGCAACTTTACTTGGGCTACAAGCAAAGCTGACTTGTCCGACTCTGGACAAGATTCGCTCTCATAGTCTTCACTCGAAGACATAGGTGTTTTTGGTTAGGCATCACTTCAGTCATTCTGACTGGTTCTCTTGGACCCCACTTAATAGTACGGTGGTTCCTATGACTCAACACAAAAGAAAAAGAACTACGAAAGATCTAAGTCTTCGAGCTCCATACGCTTCATGTGGTGTCTTCTCTTGTCATAGTCTTCAATGTGAATATCTTCATATACCACCTTTGACTTCAATGCCTTCATACATTTTTAGGGGTCATCTCTGGTAAGAAAACCGAATCAATGAGGGACTTCTACCTGTGTTATCCCGCAATTCTCACAAACACATTAGTCCCTCAACTAGGTTTGTCGTCAATACTCCAAAACCAACTAGGGGTGGCACTAGATGCACTTACAATCATCATCGGGCACATCGCCTGGTTCCTCTTGATCTTCAGCAGCTTCACCCATTGCAGCATCATTGGGCACATCGTCTGGTTCCTCTTGATCTTCACCAGCTCCCCCCGTTGCAGCATCACCGTATTCAGGGGGCACATAGTTGTCATCGTACTCTTCTTCTTCGCCGTCTTCCATCATAATCCCTATTTCTCCGTGCCTCGTCCAAACATTATAGTGTGGCATGAAACCCTTGTAAAGCAGGTGGGAGTGAAGGATTTTCCGGTTAGAGTAAGACCTCGTATTCCCACATTCAGTGCATGGACAACACATAAAACCATTCTGCTTGTTTGCCTCAGCCGCATCGAGAAACTCATGCATGCCCTTAATGTACTCGCAGGTGTGTCTGTCACCGTACATCCATTGCCGGTTCATCTGCGTGCATTATATATAATTAAGTGTCCAAATTAATAGAAGTTCATCATCACATTAAAACCAAAGTGCATACATAGTTCTCATCTAACAACATATAACTCTCCAGAGCATCTAATTAATTAAACCATACATTGAAACTATGTAAAACATTTCAATGCGAAAACAAATGCGATCATAATCGCAACCAAGATAACAATTGATCCAACGGCATAATGATACCAAGCCTCGGTATGAATGGCATATCTTCTAATCTTTCTAATCTTGAAGCGCATTGCATCCATCTTGATCTTGTGATCATCGACGACATCCGCAACATGCAACTCCAATATCATCTTCTCCTCCTCAATTTTTTTCCTTCAACAAATTGTTTTCTTCTTCAACTAAATTTAACCTCTCGACAATAGGGTCGGTTGGCATTTCCGATTCACATACATCCTACATAAATAAAATCTATGTCACGTTGGTCGGCACAATTTTCATAAACAATAAATGAACCAATAGTTATAAAGATAATACATATACCACATCCGAATCATAGACAGGACGAGGGCCGACGGGGGCGGATACCAAAACCATCGCACTATATAAGATGCAATAATAAAAGTAAGAAAATAATACAAGTATCTATGTAAACATACAAGTAAAAATATTTTTCCTTTCAGAAAGAAGATAAGAACAAGAGGCTCATCACGCTGGTGCCGGCGATGAGCTCGGCGCGGGTGATCGACGACGGTGAAGACGGGGACGGGGCGTGACGGACCGCTAAACCTAGAAAAATATTGTGGAAAATGGAGCTTGGAGAGGAGAAAACTTAAGTAGTGTGGCTCGGGCATTCCATCGAACACCTTGTGTGCATAGGAGGTGAGCTAGAGCACCACCAAGCCCTCTCCCCCTCGACCAGAAAAAAACAGAGCAGTGTGCTCTGCTCTTACGCGAGGGGGTATATATAGGCACCTCATTGGTCCCGGTTGGTGGCATGAACCGGGACTAAAGGGGAGCCTTTGGTCCCGGTTCAAGCCACCAACCGGGACCAATGATGGTGGGCCAGGAGCGAGACCCATTGGTCCCGGTTCGTCCCACTAACCGGGACCAAAAGGTCCAGATGAACCGGGACCAATGGCCCACGTGGCCCGGCCGGCCCCCTGGGCTCACGAACCGGGTCCAATGCCCCCATTGGTCCCGGTTCTGGACTAAATCGAGACTAATGGGCTGACCCGGCCTGGACCAAAGCCCTGTTTTCTACTAGTGGGTGCTGCCTCACCAACATGCCATCTCCGTCTCCTCCGTCGTGCTACCACCGCCCGGTGACCATCCCCTCTACACCTCCTTGGGCATCAAAGTTTATAAGGAAAACACACTCACCCCACCGGAAACATCAAGATTTGAATCCCCTCCACCTGGGCCACTTCTACATGTCATCGCCGGCTCCAGGTCACTCCTAGCCGAGACCTTGCCGGCGTCCCCACATCTCGCTGGTGCTCACCACGACACCATCGTCTTCTGTTATGAGGCTTTGTGCCGCTTTCACAAGAATCAACCGACACAATTGAAAGTTTAGTTGCCTGTGAAATAGCAATTGCACTAAATTACAAATATGTGCATGTGGAATTGGGGAAGACAATGCTTCACATTTAATTTTTGTCATTGGGCATATTCAGGTCCCTAGACTGCACAAATGATTTTGGGACGCATGAATAAAGACATGTTGAACTTTGTATAGTGAGTTGAATTGCTTGAACATACATTAATGTTCAATTAATAAGCACATATGTCATGAAATAGCAATTAAAATGTTCAATTAATACACACTCACCCCACCGGAAACATACATTAATGTTCAATTAATAAGCACATATGTCATGAAACTAATAATAAAACTTAAAAGGTGCACGTAATATATCAGAATGTTCAATTAATAAGCACATATGTCATGAAATAGCAACATATTGCCCATGCATTTATACATTTCTTTAATACTCGCATCACGGTCCTAAAATATGTTGTCCTCCCTCTTCTTGCTCCCATGGATCTGTTATAAAAACAATAGCAATTAAAATAGACATGGCTGGAAACGTGCAACTGGTACCGGTTTTCTATATTGGTAGTGAAACCACTAAATAATATCCAATATAACTAAAAATCATCAAAATTATGTTCTAAATAATTACTTTGTCATTATACCTTTCCGTCATTGTGACTATCCTTGGCGAAGACGGCGACTCCGACACTGGCTTCATCGCTATGGTGGAGATCAAGGATCCTCGCCTTTGGTGTGATAGTTTTAGTATATCCTTGCATGTGTCATGTTAAGTCCTGCGATTTTAATCAGATCATAAAGGAAGCGGTTTGCTGCATACACTGAAGGATGATTTTAGAATTCCGAATGGATTTTTTCTTCTTCTTTAACATGTTTTAAGTGTTATTTTGGAGCAATTTTCCAGATTGTTATCATGCATAAACACTACTGTATTTAGTATGCATCGGGGACTCAAAAAGCTTCGGTAAATCCTCTATTTACAGATCTTTTCCTGTAGGTCCAAAAAATGTGTTTCTGATAATAGAAATCAGAAGCTAGGTAAAAGAAACGGTCAAAAAACATCCCCGGCACTTTTGTTCTTCTCATTTAGACCAAAAAAGTTTACACATACTGTGTCAATGATAAATCACAACCACAATAATTTGGGGATATGACTTATGGCCTCACACGTGCAGAAACAACATTGGTGGTACTTGGTCAGCTACCGCGGGCAGTTTAAGGGACCGTCTCAAATAGTGGTAAGACACATATTGTTTAGTCCTGCTGATCTATCCTCCGTGCAAAATATAACGGAAATAAATTCTATTAGCTAATGTAAAAAGAAAGTCGACACATTTGCACAACTACTGTATCCCGAAACCTGAATAAACTGAGTTACTGGAGGAGCATACAAACTAAACAATCCTATTGTTATATATATATAATCTATACACTCAATTCATCAACAGAGAGGGGCTACTCTGCACAATACCACATTCTCTAAAAAATAAACAACACAAAGATGAAGT
>NC_041392.1:689664637-689670674 GCF_002162155.2 Triticum dicoccoides | reverse complement strand
TCATTACCTTCTTGTATGATGAATGTACCAGCACACGAGGAGATCAGGGCGTACGAGGGGGAGCTGGCAGCAGGTAGGATGATTGCGACAGAGAATTGATCCTGGTAGATGCATGGGTGGAGGTTGTGCCCGTTGGGGTGCCGACCTTGAACTTCAAGATGCGGGGTGGTGCGACGATGGACTTCTTGAGGTCAGGCTGGTCCTCGTCCCTGACAAGCGCCTCGACACCCGGGCCATAGACCTCCTCGCTGACATTTTGTTGTTGATTGTTATTAACAATACTGGCAATGGCAATTCAGTTTTCTTTGTAGTCATGTTCAGTTTTAACTTAACCATTCATATTTACTGAGAAATATTATTCTCTGGCTCTCACTATGTACATTGGTCATGAATTTAATTTAGATCATCCATGTCCTATACTTCTATCTGATCCTAAAGCATGGCAAGTTGGAAACTATCAATGCTGTTCTGAAATGCTATCTTCACAGAATTCACAAGTTGGATTATGCACCAATGTATGGACCATTTTTTTGTTAGCTTCATATTTTATATGAAATAAAGAACCATACATGTTCAAACAAGTTATGTTCAATGTGGAATATTTCATACGGAGGAAATTCTGTAACAACCAATGATGAACTGTGAACATAAGGATATAATATTTTGGCTGAAAATTATAAAAAGAACATTTTGGCTGAGAAGTTCCACGGATGAACGAGAACTTACCAGCGGATTATGAATGTCAATTTTCTAAGGAGTACAGTTTAAATCACCATAAAGAATGATTATTGGCTTGAAACTTTGTGGTTTCTACAGAACGGAAGGTTAACATTAGTTTACTCTTTGTAAAGTACCTTTCAAAGATAATAATATGCAGATAAGAACTACTACAATATCCCTCAGGTGCACTTACAACAATATATAATATGACCAAATCGAATCTGCAAAAAATGACTGGGGGATGTGAAATAGAAAATGAGGGCAGAAATCCAGCTAAGCAAACACACTTGTACAATGTCGCTGAAACATGGACCCAATTGTTAACCCCGTAAACCTGAAGATCAAGTTAAAGAAAATAAAATAAAATTAGAAACTTCTCATCAAGTAAAACTTTGGGAAGTCGTTGAAACATAGATAACAATTATCAATCTGTAAACCTGAAGATTCCATGAAGAGCAATGACAGAAAAGCAAAAGGATTAGCCATACCAGCCTACGTAAACCACGTCCAAAATTTTGGGACATAAGCACTCACCAAGTACGAGTTCTGAAACTCCAAAGTAATAACCCTGTCCTCCTGAGGTCCTGATCATGTTCAGCTATGACAATTTCGTATTGACAGAGATTGATTTAACCTACAAGAGCACAAATCAAAATCATTTTAGGTCCTGGTCATGTTCAATCAAGAGAACAAATATGTTTGTCAAGCCTCGCCACTACTAGGAAAAGCCTTACCAGTAGCGTAGGTTTTTTGCATACTAGTAGGGCGTGCACCCGCGCTACTGTTACGACGCTACAGCTAACTTTTAGCAGTAGCGTGTTTTTACCCCGCGCTATAGCTAAAAAAGTTACTAGTAGCGTGTTCCACCCGCGCTACTGCTATTACATACACGTGCTACCAGTAATGAAACTGGGCGCTACTAGTAACTTATTAGGAATTAAAAAAATTAAAATGAACCTATTCTATTTTATCACACAATTGTCGTATCTACCATCACACAATTTCTCATTGTAGCTAGCGGCAACTCATGTATAATTCCTATCACATAGTGTTGTGTGGCTAGTCAATGTGCGAAGCCTGCCCGGCCTGATCACGTGGCCTGCAGCTGCGACGAAACACACCGGGCAGCCTCGCGAGCCACACCTGACCGACGGCAGCCGCCGCCTTGAGTTGCGACGTCGTTACGTCCCTCGCCCTGACCCTCAGCTCTAGCAGGCCTCGATTGATGTCGTCCTTGTGCCTCGCCATCAGCGGACGAAGGAATCCATTGGCAGCCACGACACCATCCAGTCCATGAACCTCTCGACGACCGTCAGGGTCGCCACCACAAGCCTGCAACATTACCAACAGAGATTTGGAAACTTCAGATTCTTCAGAAGAATGACATGGAAAAATAATGCAGTACATGTCGATGCCAATGTGCTACAATTTTTTTCCGAGATTCTTATTTAAGCCATAATGCACAACTGAACTACACACTGAAGCAGCACATAGCTACTTCCATGACAAAAGATAACACAAAAGATTAGAAGCAATTCTGTTGTGTTGGAAGCCCTAAAAAGAAACAGCACTTACGAAGCACATAAGGAGTTAGAGGCATAATTCTTTCGGTAATTTTCTATCTATCCATTTTCCTAAGTAGTCACTTCAATACCTTGATATCTTTCATTTTTTCAAAGATAACAAAGTCCATGAATCTACTGTTGGTAGAGCATAGTGACTATACAAACTGAAGCCTGAACATATATACCTGCCAGTTCACAGACTTGACAAATGAATTCTGAAGTTAATGGGCTTTTCCTCTTTCCTGAAGAAATCATTTGGTCTGCTCTTTGTTGGTACTACCTACAAGAATTCGTAATACAAATTCTGAATACAACCTTTGATAGTAAGAGAACTAGCTAAAGTAGAAACCAAAGGACGACATACCTTCCCTCAAACAGGTTATGTTAGATGATCCGCTTGTGTGGTTCTTGTTCAGAGCAGTGAGCAGTGGTCTTTTTGTTGTTGAAACCAGAAAAAGTATTGAACCTGCAGCAAGGTTGCACGAAATGGTTTAAAACATTCAAATGAAGCCTCACTTCACTTGCAGTTCAAAGAAATATGAATCTAAGCTGGCCAGGAAAAGCACATAGATCCTTGTTCCAATTATTCAACATAAGCTGCCGGCAGCGGACGCCTCTTATATACAGTCAAACTAATGCAGGCATAAGAAGAACACCAAGCTGACAGTGGTGACCAAACTAGTCATCAGCCGGCAAGGGCATCATCATGACCCCATCTACTACTTCAGCGAATGGAAACTTACCCAAATGGACTCCAGGAACAAAAAGGTGAATTTAGAACAATGTTGATGTATAATCAAGAAGAATTAATATGGTCACTTATGTAGTCACTTTACACAAACTGGACGCCAGCAGAACTGTGCAAAACCCGGACGACAGGAAGACTGAAGATTGAATTTAATAGCGCACATATATGCATCACATAGAGGATTTCTAGCCGTGATTTTCAGCTATTAGCATGTTAAGTTCTTTTTTCTCTTCTTGCAGGAATGCTTATTGTTGGAACTTCACCCTCAGGATCGATCACATAAAATTGCACGAACACACACGCACAAAAAACTGATAGCCAAGGGCCCGTATCGTGCCCTTTGTTTTCCTCTTTATTTCTATTTTCTGGTTTTCCCAACTCACGGTTCTTCAGCCTCCTGATCACCTCCATCACCGACATCTTCGTCACATCGCCCCACTGCTCTATGGTGCCAACGATCGGTAAAAACTTATCGGGAACGGCTCGATGTAACTTCTCCACAACTGCGATGTCCTCCATCTTTGATCCGAGAGCCCGCATCTCATTAACCAGGGAGGTTAGCTTCAACGCAAATTCACCAACCCCTTCTGATTCTTTCATGCTCATCCTCTCGAACTCCCTCCTTAGAGCTTGAACACGAGCCTTCTTGACACGATCATCTCCAGCATGCATCTCCTTGAGAGCTTCCCAAGCTTCCTTTGTTGTCTCTTTCTCTGATATGGTCATGGAAACGGCATCAGGCACAGCTTGGGCTATGGTGGCGAAAGCTTCTTGGTCCTTTATCTCCTCGACCGCACCATCACCTTCCACCGCTGCCCAGACTCCACGTGCACGCATGAAGATCTTCATCGTTGCAGCCCACACCCCATAATTGCCGCCTTCAAGCATGGGGAACTGGATGGTCACACCACCACCACTCGCCTTCCAAGTCGACATGATCCTCTTCGATTTTCCGTCGTCCGTGACACAACTTGACGGCGACGAAGAATCCTTCAACTCCGCCGTGACGCAACTTGATGACGAAGCCTTCACACCTTGCTCTAGATACCAATTGTTGGAACTTCACCCTCAGGATCGATCACATAAAATTGCACGAACACACGCGCACAAAAAACTGATCGCCAAGGGCCCGTATCATGCCCTTTGTTTTCCTCTTTATTTCTATTTTCTGGTTTTCCCAACTCACGGTTCTTCAGCCTCCCGATCACCTCCATCACCGACATCTTCGTCACATCGCCCCACTGCTCTATGGTGCCAACGATCGGTAAAAACTTATCGGGAACGGCTCAAAGTAATTTCTCCACAACTGCGATGTCCTCCATCTTTGATCCGAGAGCCCGCATCTCATTAACCAGGGAGGTTAGCTTCAACGCAAATTCACCAACCCCTTCTGATTCTTTCATGCTCATCCTCTCGAACTCCCTCCTTAGAGCTTGAACACGAGCCATCATCTCCAGCATGCATCTCCTTGAGAGCTTCCCAAGCTTCCTTTGCCGTCTCTTTCTCCAATATGGTCATGAAAACGGCATCCGGCACAGCTTGGGCTACGGCGGCGAAAGCTTCTTGGTCCTTTATCTCCTCGACCGCACCATCACCTTCCACCGCTGCCCAGACTCCACGTGCATGCATGAAGATCTTCATCTTTGCAGCCCACACCCCATAATTGCCGCCTTCAAGCATGGGCAACTGGATGGTCACACCACCACCACTCGCCTTCGAAGTCGACATGATCCTCTTCGATTTTCCGTCGTCCGTGACACAACTTGACGGCGACGAAGAATCCTTTAACTCCGCCGTGACGCAACTTGATGGCGAAGCCTTCACACCTTGCTCTAGATACCAATTGTTGGAACTTCACCCTCAGGATCGATCACATAAAATTGCACGAACACACGCGCACAAAAAACTGATCGCCAAGGGCCCATATCGTGCCCTTTGTTTTCCTCTTTATTTCTATTTTCTGGTTTTCCCAACTCATGGTTCTTCAGCCTCCCGATCACCTCCATCACCGACATCTTCGTCACATCGCCCCACTGCTCTATGGTGACAACGATCGGTAAAAACTTATCGGGAACAGCTCGAAGTAACTTCTCCACAACTGCGATGTCCTCCATCTTTGATCCGAGAGCCCGCATCTCATTAACCAGGGAGGTTAGCTTCAACGCAAATTCACCAACCCCTTCTGATTTTTTCATGCTCATCCTTGCCTCCGGGACTATCTTCTACGTACTAGATAACTTCCAGTCAAATTGTTTTAAGACACTGCTGGAACTTTGAACTTCCACCAGTTCCTTATATTTCCATGCCGTACCTGCAAAAGCAGCAGCCAAAATCATCCAACGCGGCAGCAATCTAGCATCGAAACTTCAAGATGAGCGAGAGGACAGGGCGTCCCATGGCGGAACGGGACTGTCTCGCGGTGCTGAATGGGGACAGGGTCGTCCAATTTCGACCCTGCTGGACTAGCTAGCACCCGTGGAATGGGGCATGAGCCGGGAGAGAGCGGCGGCGAGCTTACCCGAAGGCGACGCGGTGGGCGACCTCGAGGCACTGCCAGTGCTCGTTGGGGTTGAAGTACGTGCACACCAGCAGCGCGTTCGCCGCACGGAATGCCAGCACGTGCGCTAGCACCCGACGCTCCGGCCACGGCCGGATCCGCGGCGCCTTCATCAAAGGCTGCGGCGGTGCGTCTCCTCCTCCCTCCTCTTCCGGCCCTCCTCGCCTCACTCCAGTCCCTCCACCTCTCCACGCCGGCATCCACGACGACTCCCTCGACACCCCGGCCTCCGACGCCGTCCAGGGCGCCATACATAACCGTATCGCTGGGATGCCGGAGCGGGCCGCCGAGAACCTCCACAGGGCGCGCTTTGCCGTGCCGGCGCCCGTGGCCAACGTGCTCAAGGGGGAGCCCTGCTTGATCGCGCGCATGATTGGGTTTGGTCGGACACTGGGACGGCAACGATCGAAGAGGAGGAGACGAGAGGAGAGGAGGTGGAGGGGATCT
>NC_041392.1:689663142-689664381 GCF_002162155.2 Triticum dicoccoides | reverse complement strand
CGGTAGCGCGGTTGTCCCACCTACGTTACAACTATGTACTTACTAGTAGCGTCGGTTTTACATCACACGCTGCTAATATTTTTTGATCTGGTCGTGTGATATGACACACTTACCAGTAGCGTGCCCAAAAGAAACCAACGCTGCTGCTAAATCATACCAGTAGCGTGCTTTGTACCCAGCGCTACTGGTAGTAGTTACCAGTAGCGTGGGGACACAAATAAACGTTACTGATAAAATTCTATATATAAGCATTTTCCTAGTAGTCGCGCTACTGCATGGCCAATAGCTATACCCTTACCCTGCTATCAAGTTCTTGAAATCGTTAACATCACTCTCCTGTAAACCGAAGGAAAACAGATTCATGGCAATCCTATGAAACAGGCAAACATGAGATAAAGTCAACAATTAAAGTAAGATAAAATAGTGTAACGAGAATACAACCCGTAGCACATACCTTATTAGTGTACATGTTGATAGACTAATTCAGATAAATCTAATAGGCCGGTATGCTGAATCTAACTCTAGTAAATCCTCTCATCACGTGCACGCCCATCACCAACTCCGATGTGCGCCACCGCACAGACCAATCACCAGCCTCAGCCACCGGAGAGCTATCTGGGCAGCCACCGCGCAGCGCCACCGCCTCGAGTGCAGATTCAAGCGCTAGAGGCCAGATCCAACGAGGTCGCGGCACTCCCGTCGCTGAATCCGCCATTGCCAAAGAAGACTACGGTCGGTACTACTACTCCTAGCAGGACATACATTAGTACATGAAAATAAGAATGGTTTAAGAACATAGCATAAAATTGTACCTTGTCACAGGGGAGATGGAAACGAACTCTGCAGCTCCTAACGAGAGAGACCGTAACAGGAGACGGCGGCGGCGGCGTGCACACATGCCGTGCACGCAGGCAACCAGCACCTACAAGAGCTTCGCTTGATCCCCTCCTCTGAGGCCATGTTGGCGATCCGGAGAGACGGCAGCGGCGGCGATCCGAAGAGACGGCGGCGGCGATCCGGAGAGACGGCGGCGGCGCAATCCGGAGAGACAGCGGCGCCGGCGATCTGGAGAGGGGATCGAGAGACGTGCGTTCGGGTGGGGGCAGCGGCGCGATCCGGAGAGACGGCAGCGATCTGGAGAGGGGATCGAGAGACGTGCGTTGGGGAGGTTGCGGAGGCGGCAGCGACGGGCGGCGACATTTGAGGGAGGGAGATGGGGGAGGGGATCGGCGGCGGCTG
>NC_041392.1:689650637-689662913 GCF_002162155.2 Triticum dicoccoides | reverse complement strand
GATGCGCGAGGGCGGCGGCGAAGGATCTGGTGGGGCGTCGCCGGGAGTGAGGGAGGAGATGGGGGCGGGCGGGGTCGGCATCGAGAGTGAGGGAGGAGATGGGGGCGGGCGGCGCCGGGAGCCAGAGAGGAGGCTGGGGGTTGGAGGCATCGATCGTAGGGTTTTTTGGCACGATTTTTTTTCGCGGGTGGGTTGGGAGTTAACGGAGGTGGGAGGATGACAAAAAAACCGAAGGTGGGAGGATAACGAAAAAACCAGTGAAAATAAACCGCGCAGACTATTCACCAACTGTTTCATTAGAAGTAGAGATTAAAAATCAACATTATAGAAATCTAGGAAACTTCACAACAAGCATCAACACTCTGGATCATGAATCTACGGAAAAGAAGATTAGGGAACTAGATTAGTTACCCGTGGTGTCTGGTGGAGGATGCCGGACTAGAGATCTCGTGCAGAACCATGGGGCCATGGACTTGTTACTTGTTAGTGCCGGAGAACGAGATACCGCCAACCAGTATAGGAGAAAGACCACACCGCCGAGCAGCTGTCCAGTAGAGGGGACCAAGGCAGAGAGGAGCCCCGGCGAGACTGAGATGTAGAGAGCAGCGGTGGTGTCGGGGTCGACGGCGACGGGGCGGTGGCAACGGCATCGGCGGCGATGCAGCCCAGTGGCCATGGACGGTCGGAGGAACCCTAGAGTGTCCGGATTTGGCTGCTCCAAGCTGTCGGTGAACTCTTCCCTGAATGGGAACCTTGAAAACCACAACAGAGTAAGCAGCGGCGGCGGGGAATCGGGAAATCCATCGAAGCACGAAAATCCAGAGGTGCGGTAGAGAAACTCACCGGTCAACTAGCTCCAATAGGAACTCCAAACCATGGGCATCCTCCGCCGCGCCCGCCATTACTGTGAGGTACCTCCCCGCCAGCGCTCGATCTCGTTGCTCGTCAAACCACCCGTCCCGAAGCCCTCGACATGTTTTCCAGACGGATAAGGAGACACGCGTTTCTGTACCCAGACCCTGGTCACGGCTCAGCAGTGACTAATCTGGGCCACGGACCAGCTTCTTAATCCGTTGGGACGGACGTGCGCACGTACGATTCGGGCACACAACCACCAACTGTTCGCTACGTTGCACAGCCGTATATCAATTTATCAACGCCTCAATGCAGACCTGTCAGACCGCTTTTTTTTTCAATCCCCAGAAGCGAACCAACAGAGAGATTTAGGGATCAGCTACGCCGGAGCACCAAAACGCCGTGTCCGATAAGAAAGTGTATCACTTATTGAAGTCATATGCCAAGGCTTCTGGCCAGAGGGTGAATAAAGAGAAGTTTTCTGTTTTCTTTAGCAAAGGTTGTCCAGTAAATGAAACATTGATTGTTAAGAATGTGTTGCGAGTCCAGAACGAGAAACTGAGTGAGAACTATCTTGGTATGCCATCAGATGTGGAAAATTCAAAAAAAAAGGTGCCTTCAAGTATCTAAGGACCAGTTGTGGAGTAAAGTTCATGGATGGATGGAGAAAATTATGTCATCTGCAGGGAAGGATGTTTTAGTAAAACTGGTAGCACAAGCAATTACTGTCTATTCAATGTTGTGCTTCAAGTTGCCTCGTGGTGTCTTTGAACATTTAACATCAATAATTCGGTCTTTTTCATGGGGCTGCAAGCAAGGACGGAGGAAACTGTCTTGAGTTTCTTGGGATACCATGAATATGCCCCGCTACATGGGAGGCCTTAGGTTTCGAGATTTTAAGATATTTCACTTGGCTCTTCTTGCCAGGAAAACATCGATAATTCTGGATAATCCTTCTTTCCCAGGTGCAAGATTATTGAAGGTTATATAGTTTCCCGGATCTTCCCTTTTTGATGCACAAGTTGGAAGCCACCCTTCACAAGTTTGGAGGGCCATTTTTGAGGGGAAGGACTTCTTAAACAGTGGTTGATTAGGCAAATTGAAAACAGGTCTACAACACATACCAGGAACGATAATTGGCTACCCATAAAGGAGATGATGAGAGTCATTGTCCCACTATGTCAGAACCCGCCCATGATGGTTTCAACACTCATGACAGTACCAATGCATGATGGAATGTAGAGGCAATTAATCAAGGGTATTTTCAAACCGATGCCTCTGCCATTCTACAAATTCCACTGTGCACGCAAAATATAGATGACTTTTGATCATGGAACTTTGAGAAGAAGGGTAGGTTCATAGTGATATCTACTTATCGTATGAATGTTGCTATGAAGAAACGACAGGAGGACTAGCTAGAAGAAAGGGCGGGGTCATCCAATAACATCTCCATGGAAGATTCTTGGGTTCGGATGTGGAGACGTTTAGTACCGGGGAAAAGTTGTGTGTTTTGTGGCGACTAACTCACTAAACAATACCAACAGAGTGCTGGGAATTAGCACACAAATGCACTTGTGGTTAACTGATAACTGCAGCGGAAACAAATAATCTCAGCACCACATCATGTATTAATTCAAGGATCGTTGCTTAGCACGGAAGGAAACATATGCAACAGCATATATGGAGGCAGAAAATGTTACTCAGCAGGCAAGACACTCCTCAGCCTAGTGTCTTGTGGTAGGAGTAAGTTTTTGGACAGCACCAAGCATCAACAAAGAGACACCAGATTTTTACGTGGAAAACCCCTTAACTTGAGGGGAAAAACCACGGGCCGAAGCCACCAAAATCCTCTTCCACTATTATCAAATGTGGGATACAACAAGTTCTTCTCTAGAAAGCACTAGAGGATCTCATACATCAAGATTTCTGAATCTTGGATGAACACAACAAGATTTGGGGCTCAAGAACTAGGGATTGGAACAGTCTCACCAAAGATGGTGGAACGGAAGCTTGAAGGAGACAAGGTAGTGGATCTGGACCATCACAACCTTGGGGAGCTACTCCCTTGCTCTTCCTTCAATCTTCCTCTTCTTCCCTTGCTCTCTTGGTTTTCTCTCTTCTTCTCTCTTGGAGGATAAACTGATTTTCGTCACACTTGGTGGTGGCTGCTGGATGGAGGGTAAAAGCATCCCCATCCACACATGTGCAAAGTCCAAAATGATCCTAGGTCATAACCCTAATGGGTAGTGGGCTTATGCACCTCTTTGGGCTGCCTAAAAGGCCTCAAATGGTCATCTCCTCACAGCCCACATGAGGAGGATATCCCAACAAATCTTCCCCTCCGACTCATGAGGGGGGCGCCGCCATGCCCGCTACCTTGCAACATGCTTGTAGCTTCTCGTTTGGCAATATCTTGGTCATCATATCCGAAACATTGTTGTCAGTACGGATCTTCTCAAGTTTCAGCAACTTGGAACTCACGACATCTCGAATCCAATGATACCTCACATCAATGTGCTTGGTTCGAGAGTGATAGCTTGAATTCTTGGCAAGAGAATAGCACTCTGACTGTCACAAAACAGAACATACTTATCTTGCTTCATGACGAGCTCTTGCAAGAAGTTCTTCATCCACAAAACTTCCTTACCAGCATCAACTGCTGCAATGTACTCAGCTTCTGTAGCTGATGTAGAAACACATTTCTGCAATCTTGATTGTCATGACACTGCTCCCCCTGCATAAGTCATCAGGTATCCAGATGTGGACTTCCTACGATCCTTGTCACCTGCATAATCTGCATCTATATAGCCCTGCAATACAGGATCATCATTTCCAAAGCATAGACAAGATGTAGAAGTACCCTTGAGATACCTGAGAATCCACTTCACTGCTTCCCAGTGAGTTTTACCTGGATTTGTCATGAACCGGCTAACAACTCCAACTGCATAGGCAATGTCAGGCCTAGTGCATACCATGGCACAAATCAAACTGCCCACAGCAGATTGGTAAGGTACTTTCCTCATTTCTTCTTTCTCCTTCTTGCTTGTAGGACATTGTTTAGAATTCAGTTTGTGATGGCCTGCAAGCGGAGAGATAACAGATTTTGCATCTTTCATATTGAACCTTTCAAGTACCTTCTCAATGTATATTTCCTGTGAGAGCCAAAGCAGCTTCTTTGATCTATCACGGGAGATCTTCATGCCAAGTATTTGCTTAGCTGGTCCTAAATCCTTCATGGAAAATGATTTACTCAATGCCTTCTTGAGGAGAGCAATCCTCTTTGTGCCATTTCCAACAATCAGCATATCATCAACATACAACAAGAGAATAATAAAGTCACCCTCGGCGTACCTCTTCATAAAGACACAATGGTCAGGTTTTGCTTTATGGTAACCAAGCCCAGTCATAAAAGACTCAAACTTCTTGTACCACTGCCGAGGAGCTTGCTTCAAACCATACAAGCTCTTCTTCAATTTGCAAACTAAGTGCTCCTTGCCTGCAACCATAAATCCCTCTGGCTGCTCCATGTACTCCTCCTCTAGGTCACCATGTAAGAATGTTGTCTTCACATCAAGTTGTTCAATTTCCAAGTCCATGGTGGCAGCCATGCCAAGAACAACTCGGATCGAAGACATCTTGACCACTGGAGAGAATATCTCACTATATCAATGCCCTTTTTCTGACTGAATCCTTTCACAACCAATCTGGCCTTGTGTTGGGCAATGTAGCAATTTCAAAAAAATTCCTACGCACATGCAAGATCATGGTGATGCATAGCATCGAGAGGGGAGAGTGTTGTCCACGTACCCTCGTAGACCGAAAGCGGAAGCGTTAGCACAACGCGGTTGATGTAGTCGTACGTCTTCACGATCCGACCGATCAAGTACCGAACACACGACACCTCCGAGTTCAGCACACGTTCAGCCCGATGACATCCCTCTAACTCCGATCCAGCCGAGTGTTGAGGGAGAGTTTCGTCAGCACGATGGCGTGGTGACGATGTTGATGTTCTACCGACGCAGGGCTTCGCCTAAGCACCACTACAGTATTATCGAGGTGGACTATGGTGGAGGGGGGCACCGCACACGGCTAAGAGACAATCAACTTGATCAACTTGTGTGTCTAGAGGTGCCCCCTACCCCTGTATATAAAGGAGCAAGGGGGAGGCGGGGAGGAGGGTGATGAAGCTATGTACCTAGGGTAGGGTCATGGACCTGTCCTAACTGCCCTACCCAAGGACATCTCTAGAAGAAATCACCTTTCAATCGACTTGGAGGTGTTCCACTTGACAGACTCGAAGACACTCGACCAAGAAGCAATCACTCGACCAAGATCCAACCACTCGACGGCCAGGAGACCTAAAGTCACTCCGCACGCTAACGGTCGGTCATTAAGTAGCTTTTATGGTCATCATAGCACTTTATTAGGGGCGTTACCAGTAACGCCCGACCTTAATGTATTTGAAACCCTGCATAACTGAGGGCCGGAGGGGTCTGGCGAACTCTATATAAGTCACCCCCCTCCTCAGTGTAAAGGGTTCGCACCCCTGTAATTCATACACACATAATCCAGTCGACCGCCTCCGGGCTCCGAGACGTAGGGCTATTACTTCCTCCGAGAAGGGCCTGAACTCGTAAACCTCGTGTGCTTACAACGACTCCATAGCTAAGATCTTGCCTATCCATACCTACTCCCTACATTACTGTCAGACTTAGAACCACGACAGTTGGCGCCCACCTTGGGGCCGGTGTCTTAGCGATTTATTGGAGGAGTTGCGATCTTTTCCGATCCAAATCATCATGGTTTCTGGCGGAGTTTTGGTGGAGGGCCGCGAGATCCGTCTCGGCGCACTCACGTTCATCGCCGACGACTCCGCTTGGCTTCAGGAGGCTTCGCTCGACGTCGATGCACTCCCTATCTGCGGGGCAACACACTTTCGCGCGTGCGTTCGTGGCGTCCTCTTGCGGCAACCATCGACCCATTATCGGTCGGCTCCTGTGTTGTCCTCCCTCCCTGTTTCCCGCCGGCGCAAGAGCTCTGGTCGGTCGAGACTTCAGCGGTGGGTGAGACACGCGGTGGCACGCCAGTCGGCCACCCCACAAGTCGCGGCGATCGATCCCGACGAATCCCTCTACGGCCTGTTCGACCTGTCGACTGGCTCCGCAGAGACCGCATCCAAGTGCGACAGTAGTGATCCAGCGGCGGAGGTTCTAATGGTCGATGGACCGCGCAGTCCTCTCGGTTTTCCCCGCACCGACGGAGGCGCAGGTGGAGGCGACCCGTCGCATCCCCATGAGGAATATCTCCCCGAGCCTCTCACGTCGCTGCAGAGAGAAGAACTTCGTTGCCGGAACATGGATGCACTACACACTCCTATCATTGGAGAAACCCCCGAGGCTCGTGCCTTGGAGAACGCACGCCTGGCAAACTTGGCTGAGCGCACTCGACTGGAGAACCTCCAGCGAGCACTCGATGAGCATGCGCGACAACGGGTTCCAGAATCCAGTCGACGTCAGCTCTTTCTGCCCCCGCAGGTATATCGAACTCCGATTCAGAATTTAGCAGCTGCAGCCCGTATAGCAGAGTCGATCCAGCCTTCCCAATGAGAGGCTGGCAGAGGCTTGCTGCAGATCAGAGCATTGCTGCAGACACAGTCCAGTCGGCTCATAGTCCAAGATCGCCCCCGAGGCGTGAGGGACGTGGGGACCGGCGTTATTAGTACGGAAACCGTGAGCAGTATGATCACCGATTCGATCGTGACGATCGACGTCGAGTGCCCACCCCTCCCCCGAGGAGTGGATCGCATGTGCCTCGACAGCAAGATGACAGGCGCCCTCATAGTGTTGGGCGAAGGATTCCAGTCGACCCCAGGGAACCAGGCTTTGATGCGAGATCCATTCTCGCTCAAGGTTTGGTCGATAGGAACAGAGCTCACCAAGAAGGTCACGATAGAGATGCACCTACCAGCAGCAGAGTACATGTTTCAGGCCCAGAGTGCTTTAGTAGAGCCATTAGGGCCGCTGTGATTCCTCCCAACTTCAGGTTGGCGACAGGAGTCAGTAAGTTCACTGGTGAGTCCAAGCCCGATACTTGGCTTGAAGACTACCGAGTGGCTGTCCAGATTGGCGGTGGCAATGATGAAGTGGCCATGAAGCACCTGCCTCTCATGTTGGAGGGCTCGGCCAGAGCGTGGCTGAATCAGTTAGCACCCAGCAGCATTTACACTTGGGAAGATCTCGCCCGAGTGTTTGTCACTACATTTGAAGAAACATGCAAGCGACCGGCAGGACTGACGGAACTGTGGTCTTGCGTGCAGAAGCCGAATGAAACCTTGAGGGATTACATCCAGAGATGGATCACGTTACATCACATGGTAGAGAATGTGCATGATCACCAAGCAGTCTGTGCCTTCAAAGAAGGCGTAAAGTACAGAGAACTGAATCTGAAATTCGGTCGAACCGGAGACATGTCTCTGAATCAGATGATGGAGATTGCCACCAAGTACGCTAATGGTGAAGATGAGGATCGGCTCCAGAGTGGCAAGCACAAGTCAGTCGCCCAAGAAACCGGAGGAGGAAATTCCAATCAGAAACAGAAGCGGAAAGCCGAGCCAGCTGCTCCTGGGGAAGCCTTGGCTGTAACTCAAGGAAAGTTTAAGGGGAAACCCAAAGGGCCTTGGAACCCCAAGAAAGTTAAAGATCAAGACGGAAATGATGTGTTGGATTTGCCATGTCACATCCACACCAAGAAAGATGAAGAGGGTAAGCTCATTTACCTGAAACATACCACTCGACAGTGTCGGCTCTTGATCCAGCAGTTCCAGGGCAAACAACCCAAAGATAAGGAAAAGGAGTCGGACAAAGTTGAGGACAAGGAAGACAGTGATGATGGATACCCCCAGGTCAATTCCACCTTGATGATTTTTGCTGACGTTGAAAGCAAAAGTCGACTGAAAGTTATCAACCGTGAGGTGAATATGGTTGCTCCGGCGACACCCAGTTATTTGAAGTGGTCTCAGACTGCCATCACATTCGACCAGTCCGATCACCCAACGCACATTGCCACCCCTGGGAGGCAAGCTTTGGTGGTTGACCCAGTTGTTGAAGGCACTCGACTGACCAAAGTCTTGATGGATGGTGGCAGTGGTTTGAACATACTGTATGCTGAGACGTTGAAAGGGATGGGCATTCCGATGTCCAGACTCAGTACCAGCAACATGAGTTTTCATGGAGTCATTCCTGGGAAGAAGGCTGAGTCACTCGGCCAAATTGCTCTTGATGTGGTTTTTGGTGATTCCAAGAATTACCGCAAAGAAAAGTTGACGTTCGAAGTTGTGGATTTCCAGAGTGCTTATCACGCTATTTTGGGCAGGCCAGCTTACGCACGCTTCATGGCTCGACCATGTTATGTGTATCTCAAATTGAAGATGCCTGGTCCCAAAGGTGTGATCACTGTTACGGGCAATCGAAAGAAAGTAGAAGAGTGTTTTTAGAAAGGCTCAAAGATCACTGATGCTCAGATGGCAGTGGTGGAGCTGCAGGAGTACCAGAAGACTGCATACCCGAGTGATTTGTTGCGAGCCAAGAAGCCCGCTACAAAATCAGCTTTTCAGTCGTCTGGTGAAATGAAGCCGGTTCACATTCACCCGACCGATCCCAGTGCTTCTCCGACTCATATCTCAACAACACTCAACTCCAAATAGGAAGAAGCGCTCATCTAGTTCCTCCGTGAGAACTGGGACATCTTCGCATGGAAGCCTTATGCATGCCGGGTGTTCCCAGGGGGCTGGCTGAGCACCGCCTACGAGTCGACTCAAAAGTGAAACCCATCAAAGAACATCTCCGACGGTCCGCCATCCAGAAGAGAAAAGCTATTGGTGAGGAGGTGGCTCGGCTCTTAGCAGCGGAGTTCATCCGATAGATTTACCACTCCGAGTGGCTCGCCAACGTTGTCATGGTCCCCAAGAAGGACAAGTCACTTCGCATGTGCATTGACTTTAAACATATCAAGTGGGCCTACCCGAAAGATCATTTTCCTCTCCCCCGCATCGACCAGATAGTCGACTCGACTGCGGGATGTGAGTGACTGTCTTTTTTAGATGCCTATTCCGGGTACCATCAGATCCATCTTTATGGACCTGACGAGATCAAAACAGCTTTCATCACTCCATTCGGGTGCTTCTGTTACGTTACCATGCCATTCGGCCTCAAGAATGCCGGAGCCACATTCATGATGATGATTCAGAAGTGTTTGCTCACTCAAATCAGTCGGAATGTGGAAGCATACATGGATGATATTGTGGTCAAGTCACGGAAGGGTTCCGACCTGCTGACTGACCTTGCTAAAACATTTGCCAACCTCAGGAGGTATGATATCAAGCTTAATCCATCAAAGTGCACATTCGGAGTTCCTGGCGGAAAGTTACTCGGTTTTCTCATTTCCGAACGGGAAATCGACGCCAATCCAGAAAAAGTCGGTACTATACTCCGGATGAAACGTCCCGTGCGAGTGCACGACGTCTAGAAGCTTACTGCTTGCTTCGCTGCTTTAAGTCGATTCATCTCTCGTCTCAGTGAAAAGGCATTGCCTCTTTACCGATTGATGAAGAAGTCAGACAAGTTCGAGTGGACTCCTAAAGCCGATGCAGCGTTTGTAGAGCTCAAAGCTCTGCTCTCCACCCAGCCGGTGCTTGCTGCTCCAATCAGCAAAGAGCCTTTGCTGCTTTACATCGCAGCCACGGGACAAGTCGTCAGTATGGTACTTACGGTCGAGCGGGAAGAAGAAGGAAAAGCCTTCAAAGTTCAGCGCCCAGTATATTATGTTTCTGAAGTTTTAACCCCGTCGAAGTAAAGATATCCTCATTATCAGAAGCTTGTATATGGGATTTATATGACCACAAAGAAGGTTGCTCACTACTTCTCTGATCACTCCATTACGGTCGTCAGCAACGCTCCATTGTCAGAGATCCTGCACAACAGAGATGCAACTGGTCGGGTGGCAAAATGGGCGATTGAACTCCTTCCTCTAGATATCAAGTTTGAGGCAAAGAAAGCTATCAAGTCCCAAGCAATAGCAGATTTCGTCGCCGAGTGGATTGAACAACAACTGCCAACTCAGGTTCACTCGGAGCATTGGACCATGTTCTTCGACGGTTCCAAAATGTTGAATGGTTTCGGTGTCGGAGTAGTATTGGTCTCCCCCCGAGGAGATAAGCTCAGATATGTTCTTCAAATCCACTTTGATTCCTCCAATAACGAAGCAGAATACGAAGCACTTTTATATGGGTTGCGCATGGCCATTTCACTCGGCGTCCGTCGCCTCATGGTCTATGGCGACTCAGATTTGGTGGTTAATCAAGTGATGAAAGAGTGGGACGTCAGAAGTCCGGCCATGACTGGTTATTGCAATGCAGTGAGAAAGCTGGAGAAGAAATTCGAGGGGTTAGAACTTCATCACATACCCCGACTGAAAAATCAAGCAGCTGATGATTTGGCGAAAATAGGTTCCAAAAGAGAAGCCATTCCCAGCAATGTGTTTTTGGAACACATCCACACACCATCAGTTCAGGAGGATCCCTTCACTGAAGAAGCCCCGCAGCCAAAAAGTGCCACGGATCCGATTGAAGTTGAAGTTCCAGTTGTGGTCGACCTGATCATGGAAGTTTTGGTCATCACTCCCGACTGGACGGTACCGTACATCGCGTACATCCTAAGGAAAGAACTCCCAGAGGATGAAGAAGAGGCTCGACAGATCGTCCGTCGATCCAAGGCCTCTACAGTCATAAAGGGACAGTCGTATAGAGAAAGCGCGACTGGAGTCAGTCAGAAGTGTATAACACCAGAAGAAGGTCAGATAATCCTTGATGATATCCACTCGGGGACCTGTGGTCATCACGCGTCCTCTCGGACCATTGTGGCTAAAGCATACCGAGCGGGATTCTACTGGCCAAGAGCGAATGAAATGGCGAAAGAGATAGTCGATAAATGTGAAGGATGTCGGTTTTACTCCAATATGTCGCACAAACCCGTGTCAGCCCTGAAAATCATTCCACTCATATGGCCCTTCACTGTTTGGGGACTGGACATGGTTGGACCACTGAGAACGGGCAGGAGCGGCTTCACTCATGTGCTAGTAGCAGTCGACAAGTTCACCAAATGGATTGAAGCTAAGCCTATCAAGAATCTTGACGCTTGCACTGCTATCAGTTTCATTAGAGAGTTGATATTCAGATATGGAGTTTCGCACAGCATCATCACTGACAATGGATCAAACTTCGATTCCAACAAATTCAGAGCCTTTTGCGCCTCTCAAGGCACATGAGTCGACTACGCTTCAGTCGCTCACCCCCAGTCGAATGGACAAGCGGAAAGAGCAAACGGCTTAATTCTCAAAGGACTGAAACCCCGACTGATGCACGATCTCAAGCACGCAGCAGGTGCATGGGTCGACGAGCTTCCATCAGTTCTTTGGGGATTGAGGACAACCCCGAACCGATCGACTGGAAGAACCCCATTCTTTCTAGTCTACGGAGCCGAAGCAGTTTTGCCGAGTGACCTGCTTCACAACGCACCCCTAGTCGAGCTCTACTCTGAAGATGAAGCAGAACAAGCCCGGCAGGACGCAGTCGACCTCCTGGAAGAAGAAAGAGAAATGGCCATGATCCGATCGACCATCTATCAGCAAGACTTGCATCGATTCCATGCCAGAAATGTGAAGAGTCGAGCCTTCCAAGAAGGAGACTTGGTCCTCCGAGTGGATCAACAGAAACCACACAAACTCGCTCCTACTTGGGAAGGTCCCTTCATAGTCACCAGAGTCCTCCACAATGGAGCGTACCACCTTTATAATGTCGATCGCCAGATTGATGAGCCATGAGCCTGGAATGCGGAGCTGCTCCTCCCCTTTTATACATGAATTCTCACTCGGATGAGATGTAATAAGAAAAACTTCTGTAGTTTATTTATCAAAGACAAGAGCGTCATAATTTTCCCAGTGATTGTTATTGTTTTTGTTTGCGTGAGAAATCCCCCAGTGGGTGGCTTAGCTGCGAATCCGTTTCGCCTAAGTTTGTAAAAATAATTTCCTACCGAGGGGTGAGCCAGCCTCCCACTCGGGGGCTTAGCTGTGAACCCGTTTCGCCTAAGTGTTTGAAAATCCTACCGAGTGGAGAGCCAGCCTCCCACTCGGGGGCTTAGCTGCAGTCCAGTACTCGCCTAAGTTTGGAAAATCCTACCGAGTGAGAGCGACCCTCCCACTCGGTGGCTTAGCTGCAGTCCAGTACTCGCCTAAGTTTGAAAAATCCTACCGAGTGGAGAGCGACCCTCCCACTCGGGGGCTTAGCTGCAGTCCAGTACTCGCCTAAGTTTGAAAAATCCTACCGAGTGGAGAGCGACCCTCCCACTCAGGGGCTTAGCTGCAGTC
>NC_041392.1:689646137-689650565 GCF_002162155.2 Triticum dicoccoides | reverse complement strand
ATCCTATCGAGTGGAGAGCGACCCTCCCACTCGGGGGCTTAGCTGCAGTCCAGTACTTGCCTAAGTTTGAAAAGTCCTACCGAGTGGAGAGCGACCCTCCCACTCGGGGCTTAGCTGCAGTCCAGTACTCGCCTAAGTTTGAAAAAATCCTACCGAGTGGAGAGCGACCCTCCCACTCGGGGGCTTAGCTGCAGTCCAGTACTCGCCTAAGTTTGAAAAATCCTACCAAGTGGAGAGCGACCCTCCCACTCGGAGGCTTAGCTGCAGTCCAATACTCGCCTAAGTACGAAACACACCCAATCCGCAAGGACGACGACGTGCAGGTCGACTGCCACCTTCTCCTTCGGAGTTTCGCTACAAATGCAACGTGCGCTCCATCCCAATCCGCAAGGACGACGAGGTGCAGGTCAACGGTCACCTTCTCCTTGGGAGCTTCGCCACAAATACAACGTGCGCCCCATCCCAATCCGCAAGGACGATGAGGTGCAGGTCGACCGCCACCTTCTCCTTCGGAGCTTCACTACAAACACAACGTGCGCTCCATCCCGACCCGCAAGGATGATGAGGTGCAGGTTGACTGCTACCTTCTCCTTCGGAGCTGCGCCACAAATACAAAAGTTGTCTCGAGTGAAGAACGAGTTCCACTCGACGGAGAATTCGTGAAAATATTCAACGATAAACCAAGTTCAGATAAATCCTAAAGGTTCCAGACCGCAGATCGAAGTGCTCGGGCATTCAGCCCGAAAGAGTTTAGCAGTTATAAAAACCACTCGGCATTCCGAGGCAAATTTAAGGTGGGGCATAAAAGTTTGTTCACTCCACAGGAGGAGGACTGGCAGGCTCGACGAACTCGTCCAGGTCGACGCCGTCGGCAATCCGAGTGGCTGCAGCAATAAAAGTCTCCATAAAAGATCGGAAGTCATGCCTCTGGGTGTTGGCGACCTTGATTACTGCCAGCTTATCTTGTCTCACCTCCTTGCAGTGGACACGAACCAAAGACTGAGCCACATCAGCACCACACCGGGCAGAAGATTTCTTCCACTCCTGCACTCGACTAGGGATCTCGTTAAGTCGAGTCATCAGAGACTCGAGATCATTCTGGAGCGTGGCTGTAAAACCCTCGATGCGACTATATCTCCCACGTGTCGGGGCACGACTTAGAGGCATAATCGCATTGAAGGCATATGTCGCAAGTTAGGCAATCTTCACAACATCCCATGTAACATGATAATAAAAGGGGAGATAACATAGTTGGCTTACACTCGCCACGTCAATCAAGTACATAAATAACATTACATCATCCAAACACTCATGGCCCGACTACGGCGCCAAAATAAAAGAGAACTCAACATGCGACACGGTCTCAATCACCCCCAACTGGGCACCACTACTGATCATCAGGAAAGGAAACATAGTAATGTTGAGAGTCTTCGTCGAACTCCCACTTGAGCTCAAGTGCATCTCCTGGAGCGGAATCATCAGGCCCTGCATCTGGTGTAATAGTAATCTGTGAGCCACAGGGACTCAGCAATCTCGCACCCTCGCGATCAAGATTATTTAAGCTTATAGGTATGGCCAGGTAAATATATGTGGAGCTGCAGCAAGCGACTAGCAAGTATGGTGGCTACTTATTCGCAAAAGAGAGCGAGAAGAGGAGGCAAAGCGCGTGCGAGAAACTAGAGAGTAACCTGCGCAAACATTACTCCAACATCGTGTCCACTTCCCGGACTCCACCAAGAAGGGTCCATCACGGTAACACACACTGTTGATTCATTTTAATTAAGTTAAGGTTCAAGTTATCTACAACCGGACATTAACAAATTCCCATCTGCCCATAACCGCGGGCACGGCTTTCGAAAGTTCAAATCCCTGCAGGGGAGTCCCAACTTAGCCCATGACAAGCTCTCACGGTCAACGAAGGAATAGACCTCCTCCCAAGACGTTCCGATCAGACTCGGTATCTCGGTTACTCAAGACATTTCGACAAGTTAAAACAAGACCAGCAACACCGCCCGAATGTGTCGACAAATCCCGATAGGAGCTGCACATATCTCTTTCTCAGGGCACACTCAGATTGTCTTAGGTACGGGTAGACCAGTCCAGAGTTGCCCCTGGTGGCCACCGGTAGCTGACAGGTGGACCAACACTCAGAGGAGCACTGGCCCGGGGGGTTTAAAATAATGATGACCCTTGGGTCTGCAGAACCCAAGGGAAAAAAAGGCTAGGTGGCAAATGGTAAAACCAAGGTTGGGCATTGCTGGAAAAGCTTTAATCAAGGCAAACTATCAAGGGGTTCCCATTATAACCCAACCGCGTAAGGAACGCAAAATCCGGGAACATAACACCGATATGACGGAAACTAGGGCGGCAAGAGTGGAACAAAACACTAGGCGATAGGCCGAGCATTCCACCCTTTACCAAGTATATAGATGCATTAAGATAACATGGCAATATAATGATATCCCAACAAGTAAATAAATGTTCCAACAAGGAACGGCCTCCAATCTTCACCTGCAACTAGCAACGCTATAAGAGGGGCTGAGTAAAGTGGTAACATAGCCAATCAACGGTTTGCTAGGACATGGTGGGTTAGAGGTTTGACATGGCAATTTGGGAGTCTTGAAAGCAAGTGGTAGGCATCGTAGCATGGGCATAGCAAAAGAGCGAGCCAACTAGCATAGCAAAGATAGTAGTGATTTCGAGGGTATGATCATCTTGCCTGCATAGTTGTTAGAGTTGACTGGATCCTCGAAAGCAAACTCAACGGGCTCCTTGTTAACGAACTCGTCTCCCGGCTCTACCCAAACAAGACAAACAAGCAACAAGGACACAATCAACCACGTGCAACTCAAACAACAAGATGCAATGATGATATGCTATGTGGGATGCGATGCGGGATGCAAATGCAAAATATGACAGTGAATGCATGAACCTGGCCTCAACTTGGAAATCCAAGTGTGCCACTGGAAATATGAGATGAAATCGCTTGAAAACGATATAAAGAACGTCGGAATCGGAGTTACGGTTTGGAAATGGCAAGCGATTCAAAAATGACACCGGTCTGCGATTTACAGCAAGTAACCATCTAAATGCAATGAGATGAACATGCTACAGCACCCAAACATGACAAAAAAATACATGGCAGGGATGCATTCAAGATGCTTAACAAAAGTCTAGCACTGAGCTACGGCCAATTCATCCATTAACAGGTTCAAACAAGCATGGCAAAAATGCATATGACAAACAGATCTCAGACTTAGTGAAATTAACACTTCTCTGAAATTTCAGATCAGGTATTACTCTTCGGAGCAACAAAACTACATGCTACAGGACCTGAACATGGCAAAGTAAAGCATGGCATGGAGCTACTCAAAGAGCTTAAGAAAAGTCCCTTAGTGACCTTGAGCCAAAAGGGATCAGAAAATACAATTGCAAGCATGTGAACAAAGCAAAAACATAATCAGTTTTCAGACTTAGTGAAAACTGGCACATGCTAAAAACAGATATCAAGTAGGCATGTTTATGAGCTCCATGCACTCGCTACAGAGCAAGTCATAGCAAGACAAGCATACATACCTCAATAAGGCACAAAATGCAAGCTATACATGGCAAGAACAATAGCATAGCATGCACGGATCAACTACAACATCATCGGCAAAATTGCAAACAAGTTGACAATCTGCCCAGATTCACAAAGTAGCAAAAGTAGAGCTCGATTGGCTCAAGCTAGGGTGCTCCATAATTGCAAACAAAGACATGGATGGATAGAGCACTACAATATTAACAAAACATCCTTACTGATTATCCTCAAAAGAGGCACGGATCACTAGGAAACAACATGAACATATGGCATCATGAGATAAACAGCTCAAGGACTTAGTGGAATTACTAAGTCCCTGAAAACAGAATTAGCAAGTGCACCACTTTGCAAGCTTGCACTAGTCACCACACACATCACAAAAATACATGGGTTGCACCTCTGGAAAGATGAAAAAACCCTTAACAAAACATATGTAGAGCATCAGGGCATAACATGCACACATTAATCATGGCAAAAATGACAAAAACCTAAATGGAGCAGCAGATCTGACAATTATCTCAAGTAGCCCTCTTCTAACAGCATTTTTGGCCTCAAGATGAACTCAAATGAAAATGATGCAATGGACTGAAATGATGTACTCTCTGAGATGAACATTTTGATATGCTATATGCATGAAACAGAGCTATGGATGCAAAGTTACGGGGCTAAGAACATGGGCACTTGAACTGCAGACTTAGGAAAAAAATGAGAGGTCAACCACTAGGGTTCGTCCCAGATCTGGATCGCGCGCTTCCCGAGGTGGCTCCGGCGATGTGCACTGTTCACCGGCGAGGGAAGTCGAGGGAGAGAAGGCCGGGGCTCCGCCGGCGAGGGCGCGGGGTCGCGGG
>NC_041392.1:689630035-689645881 GCF_002162155.2 Triticum dicoccoides | reverse complement strand
GGAGGGCCCCGCGCGGGCCTACGGGCCGGTGCGGCGGGAGCCGGCGGCGGTGAACGGCGGAGTTCCACATGGCGGCGGAGAGGCGGACCGGACAATGTCCATCGGCAGGATTTTTGTCCGACGTGTGCGAGGAAGAGTGGACCTAGGGTTTCGTCCAGATTTTCAGGGAGGGGCTATAAATAGACATAGAGGGAGCTAGGAGAGTCCAAATGAGGAGCGGTTTTCGGCCACGCGATCGTGATCGAACGCTCTAGATGATGGAGAAGGCTTAGGTGGGTTTTGGGCCAAATTGGAGGGGTGTTGGGCTGCAACACACACGAGGCCTTTTCGGTCCCTCGGTTAACCGTTGGAGTATCAAACGAAGTCCAAATGATACGAAACATGACAGGCGGTCTACCGGTAGTAAACCAAGGCCTCTTGGCAAGTCTCGGTCCAATCCGGAAATGTTTAATCCCCACACACGAAAGAAAGGTAGAAATGACCACCGGAGAAGAACGAAGCGCCGAAATGCAAAACAGACAACGGGGAAAAGGCTCGAATGCATGAGACAAACATGTATGCAAATGCAATGCACATGATGACATGATATGAGACGCATGACAACGATAACAACACACGGAGACAAAGACGCGAACCCGAGAAAATAAAATAACTTAACGCCGGAAACGGCAAGAGTTGGAGTACAAATTGGGAAAGTTACATCCGGGGTGTTACAGTGGCCCCTGGCCAAAGTGCCGTGTCGATCCATGACGTGGCGACCTTCAGTCAAGCCAAGTAGTCCACAACACCGTCGATGCGAGATTCCAGTCGGAGCAGATTCATGGCAGTTTCATCTTTCACGGGAGAGTTGATGGGGTCCAAACCTGGCTCAATCCAGCCAGTCTCTTCCTCAAACTTCTGGCAAAACTCTGCATTCACGATCCAAGGATAAGTCAATTTTCGTATGCTGAGTCGACAAAAAAAACATCAGTCGGAACAAAATGTATACCTTCAAGCTTGATGAACAACTTCTTGGCAAGGCTCCTCGGATAACTCTCCAGATCGTCCCTCCTGCGAGCGATGCCTTCCATCTTCTCGTACAGGTTGACATTGTTTTTCTTCAAGCGCGTGCATTCCTTGTTGGCTTCGTTCAGGGCAGATTTTATCATGGCGTTCTCTTCTTCCAATTGGCCGACTGAAGCCAGTTTCTGTTCAGCTGGAGCGGTTCTGTCGTCAGCTTTCTTTTGAGCAGCAGCCAAATCCTGATCCTTCTTCGCTAGAGCTTCGTTCAATTTTTCTGCAAAGAAATGGTGCTTGATTCAGAAAGAGCAGAAGGGTACTCAAGCCTAAGACAAACCAGTCGACAAGCTCGTCTTACCATTGGCATCGTCCTTCGCCTTTTAAAGCTCTGTCTTAGCCAATTCCAAGTCAAGGTTTAGCTGGATCTGCTATTTCACCAAGTCAGCAAAGCGAGCTCCAAGATCGCAAGATTTCTGCAAACAGGGAGGGGAAGTTATTTTACAGCGAAAAACAACAAAGACAATCAATACTAAGACTACGGTCGACTGCGTGCAGTCCACCATAGTCTCGGGGACTACACCCAGTGGGTGCACTTTGCGTGCCCCCACCGGTTCGGTTTACACTCGACACGGCCAGACCAGATCGAGCGAAAGAATCAAAATACAAAGACTACAGTCGACTGCCAGCAGTCCACCGTAGTCTCAGGGACTACACCCAGTGGGTGCACTCAGCGTGCCCCCACTAGTCCAAAAATTCAATCGACGCACCCAGTGGGTGTACAGATGCAAAGATTTTCAGAAAGAGAGTCTCCAGATAGCATATCCTAACAGAACAAGCGGTGACCAGCTAACCTGAACATTGCTTTGGAGAGCCGAGATGGCGGCGGCCTGACTGGCGTCCCGCACCATCTTCACCTTCTCCATCATAATGCCCGCCTGGCGTATGGCTTCCTTGGCAGCATTCACTTCGTCCTCTGGGACATGATGGATCGCAAAAACTGAAGGTGGGTCGGTAGGAGCTTGAGCAGTCGACGAAGAAGGCAGGGCACTCAAGAATGGTACGGCGAAGGTAACAGAACCCCGATTGGCATCACCAGCGTCCTGAACGACTGGTTCCGCCATCGGCGTCGACTGTGGCACCTTGCTTGCAGGAGCTTTCCTATTTTTCCTCGTCAAAGGCCTCTCAGGCTCTTCATCATCAACATCGGGGAGGTCAATAATGTTAGGAGATGTTCAAAGATCAATCGCCAAAATCACGTCACCCAATGGTACACATTGCAGTTGAGTCAACCAAATAAAGACAGAATGACAGAAATCATACCCAGATTGGAAGTGACTGCATCCTCCATTACCTCATCCTCATCTCTGTAAGCTGAGGTCCCGGAAGTAGCAGCACTGCCAGTTCCAAAGTTCGTCTGGTTAAATCAAGAAAAAATAAACAGCACGGAGCGTCGAGTGAATACAAAGGGAGACACTCACGCAGAAGCGACGAGGATGTCAATCTTAATCTTCGGCAACGCCTTCCGAGGTTTCTGCTCTGCAACTTTGAGATGCTTTGACACTTTTTTAGTTGGGGTTGGTGAAGATGTCCGAGGACGCTTTGAAGACTGACCAGTCTGAGCAATCGCCTTTTCACGGGCGCTCGGTCGTTCTTGGTCAAGCTTGGATCGCCTCTCCCTGCGAGGAGGTGACTCGACTTCTTCTTCGTCACTTGAGTTGTAGCTTTCTTCGTCCTCTTCTCCGTCAGAATGCCATTCACCACTGTCGCCGCCGCTCGCCTCTCCTTCCAGATCTTGCTCTTGCTCTCCGTTGGGCACTGAGTACATTTCGATAAGGGCCTGAAAGAAATCAGGAAGAATAAAGTCAGTCAACGCAGTATAGACAGCTGCGCGAGTGAATTCAGATTATAATCAAAAGCTCAGAATCGGACCTTTTCTGGTTCGTGGGACTTGTCGAATGGAGGAACTCTCCTGGCTCCCCTGGGGTTGTCCTTGTTTCCGGTGATGCCCGACAGCCACCCCTCCAGTGTGTCATCATCGACCTCCTCCGGGTGAATCCGGGTGGTGTCGTCAAGACCCGAATACATCCACATCGGATGGTCTCGAGCTTGAAGAGGCTGGATGCGCCGCCGAAGGAAAACCTCCAAGAGATCCATACTAGTGACCCCATCACGGATAAGCTGGACCACTCGTTCGACCAGCACCCTAACTTGTGCCTTCTCCTCCGGGAGCACCTTCAAAGAGGAGGGTTTCCTCACTCGGTCCATGTTAAAAGGAGGGAGGCCAGTCGACTGCCCTGGCGTCGGCTGGTCTTTGCAGTAAAACCAAGTCGACTGCCATCCGCGGACCGAGTCGGGAAGAATCATGGCCGGAAAGGAACTTTTCCCTCTCATCTGAACACCAAGACCCCCACACATCTGAATCACTTGTGTTCTCTCATCACTCGGATTGGCCTTTTTCACCGTCTGAGAACGACAGGTGAAAATGTGCTTGAAAAGACCCCAGTGAGGCCGACAACCCAAGAAATTCTCACACAAAGACACGAAAGCAGCGAGATACACGATTGTGTTGGGAGTGAAGTGGTGGAGTTGTGCCCCAAAGAAATTCAGAAATCCCCGAAAGAAAGGGTGAGGAGGCAAGGAAAATCCACGGTCGACGTGGGTGGCAAGGAGAACGCGCTCACCCTCCCGAGGTTGCGGCTCGGATTCCTTCCCCGGAAGCCGCGCCGATCCATGGGGGATCAGTCCTCCATCGGCTAGGTCATCGAGGTCTTCTTGGCGGATCGCCGAGCGGATCCAGTCGCCCTGGATCCAGCCCTTCAGCATGCCGGCTCGTGAGGAAGATCCACCCCGACTGGTCGCCTTCCCCTTCGCCTTTGCCGTCGCCTTCTTCGCCCGCTCCAGAGCCGCCGTCTTCTCCTTCCCCATCGTCACCGGCGAGACGCGTACGGAGCGGCAGCACTGGGGCGAGAGCGAGCGCGACGAAGAAGCCTGAAGAGGAGAAGAGGAAATGAGAATGCACTGTTCAAGAAACCCCGGTCCGACGCCTTATATGAGGTCGCTTCCGAGTGGCTGACTGGTAGGCTCGGACGATCCTGTCAAATCCCGTAACAATCGCGCGCGCAATACGTGGCGAAAAAGGTGGCGCTATCCCATCCGATTACTGCGGCCTCCCCCGTCTCGTGCGCTTCCCAAAATTCGAATCCCGCGAAATCTGCGGGCAGCAGAACAACTTGTCAGACGGAAGATCTCCTCCACACCGTCACTCGGAGCTTTTCAAGTAAAGAAACTCACTCGACAAAAAACTAAGAATGGATCAAGGCGACTGAAAAGGAAGTTACTGCATCACTCAGGTTCATTGATCCGAAACAAGATATGCTCATGGCAGGAAAAATGAGTCGGAGAAGTTCTCAACTCCTTCCCCACTCAAACCTCGATCCATTCGGGGGCTAATGATGAAGCTATGTACCTAGGGTAGGGTCATGGACCTGTCCTAACTGCCCTACCCAAGGACATCTCTAGAAGAAATCACCTTTCAATCGACTTGGAGGTGTTCCACTCGACAGACTCGAAGACACTCGACCAAGAAGCAATCACTCGACCAAGATCCAACCACTCGACGGCCAGGAGACCTAAAGTCACTCCGCACGCCAACGGTCGGTCATTAAGTAGCTTTTATGGTCATCATAGCACTTTATTAGGGGCGTTACTAGTAATGCCCGACCTTAATGTATTTGAAACCCTGCATAACTAAGGGCCGGAGGGGTCTGGCGAACTCTATATAAGTCACCCCCTCCTCAGTGTAGAGGGTTTGCACCCCTGTAATTCATACACACATAATCCAGTCGACCGCCTCCGGGGTCCGAGACGTAGGGCTATTACTTCCTCCGAGAAGGGCCTGAACTCGTAAACCTCATGTGCTTACAACTACTCCATAGCTAAGATCTTGCCTCTCCATACCTACCCCCCTACATTACTGTCAGACTTAGAACCACGACAGACGGCGCGCCAAGGGGGGAGTAGGACTCCTCCTTTCCTTGTAGGAGTAGGAGTGAAGGAAAGAGGAGGAGAGGGAGAAGGAAAAAGGGGCTGCACCCCTTGTCCAATTCGGACCAGAGGGGGGGCGCAGGTCTCCTTCCTTTTGGCCTATCTCCTCTATTCCCGTATGGCCCAATAAGGCTCATATACTCCCCGGCGAATTCTCATAACTCTCCGGTACTCCGAAAAATACCCGAATCACTCAGAACCTTTCCGAAGTCCGAATATAGTCATCCAATATATCGATCTTTACGTCTCGACCATTTTGAGACTCCTCGTCATGTCCCCGATCTCATCCGGGACTCCGAACTCCTTCGGTGCATCAAAACATATAAACTCATAATATAACTGTCATCGTAGCGTTAAGCGTGCGGACCCTACGGGTTCGAGAACTATGTAGACATGACCGAGACACGTCTCCGGTCAATAACCAATAGCGGAACCTGGATGCTCATATTGGCTCCTACATATTCTACGAAGATCTTTATCGGTCAGACCGCATAACAACATAAGTTGTTCCTTTTGTCATCGGTATGTTACTTGCCCGAGATTCGATCGTCGGCATCTCAATACCTCATTCAATCTCTTAACCGGAAAGTCTCTTTACTCGTTCCGTAATACATCATCTCGCAACTAACTCATTAGTTGCAATGCTTGCAAGGCTTAGGTGGTGATGTGCATTACCGAGAGGGCCCAGAGATACCTCTCCGACAATCGGAGTGACAAATCATAATCTCGAAATACGCCAACCCAACAAGTACCTTCGGAGACACCTGTAGAGCACCTTTATAATCACCCAGTTACGTTGTGACATTTGGTAGCACACAAAGTGTTCCTCCGGTAAACGAGACTTGCATAATCTCATAGTCATAGGAACATGTATAAGTCATGAAGAAAGCAATAGCAACAAACTAAACAATCAAGTGCTAAGCTAACGGAATGGGTCAAGTCAATCACATCATTCTCCTAATGATGTGATCCCGTTAATCAAATGACAACTCATGTCTATGGTTAGGAAACATAACCATCTTTGATCAGCGAGCTAGTCAAGTAGAGGCATACTAGTGACACTCTGTTTGTCTATGTATTCACACATGTATTATGTTTCCGGTTAATACAATTCTAGCATGAATAATAAACATTTATCATGATATAAGGAAATAAATAATAACTTTATTATTGCCTTTAGGGCATATTTCCTTCACCTTGTACCTTGGATGTGAGGTGTTTTCTTCAGTCTTCACTCTGTGCACCCACTTGTTCTTGAGTGCTTTCTTGCCCTTTGGCAGTTTCACCAACTCAAAGGTATCATTCTCATACAGGGAATTCATCTCACCCTGCATGGCTTCTGACCATTCTTCCTTGTTCTCATCAGACATTGCCTCCTCATAGCATGAGGGCTCACCTACATCTGTCATCAATACATATTGATGTGGTGGATATTTAGAAGAAGGAATGTGACTTCTTTCACTTCTTCTTTGCTGCTGCACTGGTGGTGAATCAGGTGGATTTTCATTGGAATCATCATTACCAACTTCATCATCATCATCACTTGATGGCCGCTCGCCACTTTGACTTGTACTGCCTTGATCAGTTGCATCTCCACTGTCTTCAGTGTCATCATCTCCCCCATGATTGTCATGCACGAGAGGAGGACGGATTGGATCCATGTCAACCTGAGGTGTGTTGGTCATTGGCTTCTCTGGTTTCCCAATATCTTTTATTGTTTCATCTTCAATGAACACCACATCTCGGCTTCTCACAATCTTCCTATTTACTGGATCCCACAACCTGTAGCCAAACTCTTCACTTGGTTGGCTGAGGTAGATGCACTGTTTTGTCTTACTATCAAGCTTGGATCTCTCGTCCCTTGGAACATGTACAAATGCCCTGCAACCAAAGACCTTCAAGTGCTTGTATGATACCTCCTTCCCTAACCAAACTCTTTGAGGAATATCACCTGCAATAGGAACTGAGGGAGATAGGTTAACCACATACATAGCATTCATCAATGCTTCAGCCCAAAATGAATTTGGTAAATGAGCATGAGAGAGCATAGCTGTGACTCTCTCTGTGAGTGTCCTGTTCATTCTCTCTGCAAGACCATTGAGCTGAGGTGTCTTTGGTGGACTCTTCTCAAGCCTGATGCCAACATTTCTACAATACCTCTCAAAATGACCTCTGTATTCACCACCGTTGTCTGATCTCACGCACTTCAATTTCCTGCCAGTTTCTCTTTCAACCTTGGCATGGAACTCCTTGAAGGCTTCAAGCGTCTGGTATTTGTGTTTCAGCACATACACAAAAACATTTCTGGAATGGTCATCAATAAAAGTCACAAAGTATAATGCTCCAGCATGAGATTTTTCAGTCATGGAGCAAACATCAGTGTGCACAATATCAAGAACATTTTGTGCACGATGTGGAGGGAGTGTACGAAATGCAGCCCTATGTTGTTTGCCAGCAAAACAATGTGCATAGGGTTTCAAGGATATACCTTTCAACTCAGGGAGGTACTCCATGCGAGCAAGAGCGTGCATGCCCTTCTCACTCATATGCCCAAGCCTATTGTGCCACAATTCAACCGAAGTGCCTTTTTCAACAATGTTCAACACCTCATTGCACAACTTTGTTTTAGTCACATAGAGATTACCTTGCTTACTTCCTCAAGCCACAATTAAAGAGCCTTTAGTGAGCTTCCACTTTCCTTCACCAAAATAACTAGGATGTTTGATATCATCAAGCTTTCCCACTGACAACAAATTCAGCCTTATGTCGGGAACATGCCTCATATCATCAAGCACCAATCTGCAACCTGTGTTTGTTTCAATGCATATAGAGCCCTTGCCAATAATTGCTAACGAACTGCTATTTCCCATCCTCACTTGGCCAGCAACACCACTAGTGTAAGATGTGAAATACTCCTTGTGTGATGTGATGTGGAAGGACACACCTGAATCCACAACCCAGCTCATGGCATCATCACGAACAGCACTATAGCAATCTTCATCTTCAATGACTAGATAGTCCTCATCTGTTGCGGTCATGGCTGAACTGCTCTCAGCCTTTTGCTCGGTTTTCTTTGTGAGTTTCCCCTCTACAAGCTCTCTTTTATACTTTCTGCACTCGCTCTTTATGTGTCCCGGATTGCCACAATGAAAGCAGGTAATATCTTTTCTCTGTTTTGACTTTGATCTTCCCCTGGGTTTGCTTTTGCCTTGCTGAAATCTTGTATTGCTGCGTCCACGGTTCTCATTCTTCCCATGGGTTTTAGCCACATACGCATCAGAAGAAGAGGCATCACCCTTTTCCTTCTTTCTGGCTTCTTCATTCAGCATGCTGTTCTTCACCATCTTCAAAGTCAGCTTCCCATCCGGAGCTGAATTGCTAAGTGACACAACAAGCGTGTTCCAACTATCAGGCATGGAACTCAGCAGCAACAATGCTTGCACCTCATCCTCAAAGTTGATCTTCATGGCTGAAAGTTGATTTATAGGGCATTGGAAGACATTTAAGTGCTCAATCACACTTGTGCCATCTCGGTACTCAAGCTTTGCAAGTATTTTGATCACCGAGGCCTTGTTCATTGATGTCTTCCTCTCATATATAGACTCCAACTTCTGCCACATCTCATAAGTATTTGTGTCATTTGCAACATGGTGGAAAATATTGTGATTGATGTCCAACCGAATTATACCTACTACCTTTCTGTGCAACACTCTCCATTCTTCTTCCGTGACACCCGTGGGTATCTCGTCTTTCACAATTGTCTCATACAAATCCTTACAATAAAGGATGTCTTCCATCACGGGCTTCCATAATGAGTAATTGGAAGAATCAAGTTTTATCATGCCACTTGTAGTAGCACTTTCTTCCAAAGCCATTGTGAGCAGCACTTCCAGCAACAATCAAGCAACTGGGATTTGCAACCTTCTAAGCAACCAAGGCTCTGATGCCACTCTGCTGGGAATTAGCACACAAATGCACTTGTGGTTAACTGATAACTGCAGCGGAAACAAGTAATCTCAGCACCACATCAGGTACTAATTCAAGGATCGTTGCTTAGCATGGAAGGAAACATATGCAGCAACATATATGGAGGCAAAAAATGTTACTCAGCAGGCAAGACACTGCTTAGCCTAGTGTCTTGTGGTAGGAGTAAGTTTCTGGACAGCACCAAGCATCAACAAAGAGACACCCGATTTTTACGTGGAAACCCCCTTAACTCGAGGGGAAAAACCACGGGCCGAAGCCACCCAAATCCTCTTCCACTGTTATCAAATGTGAGATACAACAAGTTCTTCTCTAGAAAGAACTAGAGGATCTCATACAACAAGATTTCTGAATCTTGGATGAACACAACAAGATTTGGGGCTCAAGAACTAGGGATTGGAACAATCTCACCAAAGATGGTGGAACTGAAGCTTGAAGGAGACAAGATAGTGGATCTGGACCATCACAACCTTGGGAAGGTGTTCCCTTGATCTTCCTTCAATCTTCCTCTTCTTCCCTTGCTCTCTTGGTTTTCTCTCTTCTTCTCTCTTGAAGGATGAACTTATTTTCGTCACACTTGGTGGTGGATGCTGGATAGAGGGTAAAAGCATCCCCATCCACACATGTGCAAAGTCCAAAATGACCCTAGGTCATAACCCTAATGGGTAGTGGGCTTATGCACCTCTTTGGGCTGCCTAAAAGGCCTCAAATGGTCATCTCCTCACAGCCCAAATGAGGAGGATATCCCAACACAGAGGATGTACGACATCACATGTCACATGAATATATCATTGACTTGCATTTGTGCAATTTGGTGGCATGAATGATTCATGGCAACATTCCATGATAGAATGCACGATGGCACGATGTGTGGGCGCTGATTGACCTAGAGCTCGTTGAACATATGGTTTCTACAAAGAATCCTAGAAGAGTCGTGACTCTTTTGGACTTCGTCGTGCAGCTCTCATGGCTTGGGCCTGAGCGCACCTAGCGTTGATTCTGGACTGCATGACGCACCGGTTGACCATTAGATTCAAGGTGGGACCCGCTTCCTTCTTTCTTTCTTGTGATTAACACCACATCCTTTTTCCTTGCGGGGTCTTTTTTTCAAAAGACTTTCAATCTATTCATCTTCAATCATGACAACACAATAAGAAAAATTACATCCAAAATCGTAGACCATCTAGCGATGACTACAAGCACTAAAGCAAGCCGAAGACGCGCCGCCATCATTGCCCCTCTCTCGCTAGAGCCAAGCACACCTTGTTATAGTAGACAGTCGGGAATTCACCGTGTTAAGGCCTCATAGGACTAACGCACCTCAACAACACAACCGTCGTCATGAAGAGAAGTTTAGATCGGAAGGATCCAACCTGAAGACACAAGAACAAAGACGAGCAAAGACCGGATCTGAGTAGATCCACCAAAGACAACCACTGGCCGAATCTCACGAGATTCGCCGGTGACACACCTCCACATGCCGTGCAACGATGCTAGACGCACCATCGAAACGGGGCTAGGCAAGGAGAACCTTATTCCATATTCAAGAAGCTGTCGTCGTCTCGTCTTTCTAAGCAGGACATAAACCAAAAAAAAAAACTTAAAGAAGCACCTAAAACCGAAGCCCTCCCACCAGTAAGGGCCGGGATCCACCGCACACCCATGACCCTAAGGCCACAGGAGACGTGGCAAATCAATGACATTGCCGACGGGAGGCAGAAACCCTAGCCGTCTTTCCATGGACAAGAGACAACAGATTGGTCTGTAGCTTTCCTCCTTCTTTCTTTCTTGTGGTTAGGAAATCATGCATGGGGTGCATCCGTGCATGCATGATCCTTCAGCATACATGGCTGTACGTAGGTACTTGTACATGTAATATGCACACGTACACAGTACATACACAAATGTAGTTATTTGATTTCCGGTCGCATCTTAACTCGTGGTTTGAATAGATCTTCTGTATATCTCTGAAATGTATCTGCTTATAATTCTTGTCTTGTAGAGGCCATGTAATTTAATTCTTGTCATGTAGAAATATTCTGCAGTTACATATAAAATAAAAATAGGTGAAATATTTTTGTTCTGGAAAACAAAATAAATTATTGAATAGAAATCACCTGAAAAATATGCATGATTATAATATTTTTGGTCGTATATGTGGAGGCCATGTCCACATCATCGGTGTTGGCCGACTGCCTTGGCCGCACAGGCGGCAAGGTGGCGGCAAGTGGAGGCTGCTAGACGCGGGGCCGCGGGATCGCCCGTCCGGATCCGGCGCCTTCGTCTCCAACGCTCGCGGGTCCCTTTTTAGATCCGGTTGTCCCAGGCTGCCGGGGCCACGTTTGAAGCTCGGGCTGGGGGTGGTGTGGTGCCATGAGACAACCATGCCGGTTGTGGGTATCATCCCCTACCTATAGGCGCGGGTGAAAGACTAAATCCTTTTGGATTGGGCGGCAGCGACGCCAACGGCATGGTTCAGGAAGGTTCCAAAGCGCTATATGTCACGTCTCATGCGCGGGAAGGAAATTTGAGAGTTCATTTTCAGCACAACAGTTTTCTGAAGAAACGCACTAGTCACCACGCCAGCCCATGGGCTAGTCCAGTTTGAATGTACTCTCAGCGCCACAACTAAGTATTGGAGGCAAGTATGATTATCATTTCCCCAGCGTCATTTTTCTGTACCATGTCGCACAAAAAAACACCTTTTCTGGTCCAGACATTAGTTACAACACTCACATGCGGAGTTTTGGCTCTAGGGAGAACAATAAATTAAAATTAAATAGTAAGTAAAATTTTAAAATTCTGAGTTTTTGTATAGATCTTCATGTTAGTGTAACAAGCTCGGTTGCCTATTTTCATGTGAAACTGGATAACAGTGCTTCACCTGTGAAAAAAGCAAAATTAAATGTAATATTTGGAGGCGACATTTGTCGTTCGACTTTTTTTTTTCTGCACATGTGAAAATGCGTAAGTTTTCCCCATAAAAATTTACGAGCAGCATTTGGGTGTGACAACGAACACATCTCTTTTTATTCAAAAAAGTTTTAACCTTGGCAAAATACATTCTGGGATACTTCCTAGAGCCAAAAGCAATATCCACTATAATTACCGCTGGGATTGACATATCTTTTAGAGTGTCAAAAATGTCAATTAGGGGTAAAAGCTGGAACTTACCCTATCTTTTATGCTGGTTAGAACTTGATTTTAAAGTCCTTTTGTGTAGATAATACCATAAGAAAGATTAAACATGTCAAAGTGGTATATAATCGAATGAATTAAATTATCACAGTGTGACTAGCTCAAGCCTCAATCCGTACCTAGCTAGCACGGTTGCCTGGGTGGGCATATGACAACAACAATGGACAATAAAGGGATGAATCTCCATTGTATATTTACATGGAAAAGATGCAGGATGTTTGTTTGACATATCTAATGCTCTAAGGAAAGACTTCCAGCTAAAATAGGAAGATGATACAGGGCACTGGAACTCGGCCGAAAGAAAACCCTCTAGATGCAAACTGCAAAATCCGATACCGGAGATATGGTCATGACCGAGTAGTTCTTCCGTTACATTTCTGGATGTCCCATGACGGCGGTCATAGATATGTAGTTCCGGTGGTTCGCCTTTCTCCCTGTTGTAGAAGAGCAGCTTGGAACCATCATCTAATAAAATCCTTAAAGGCATCATCTGACGACGGTCTATTTCGGATGTATCCAAGGGTATTGTGTATGCCTTGACCCACTTACTCTTGTGATGATCTTTTAGGAGCCATATGTTTGTATATCCAGAGTGACGAACCTCGGGCTCAACCATGCACAAGGAACCATTGAGCTCGCCTAATCTGATATTCAGCCGTCCAAGTTTCACCTTGGGTGGGCCTTTGATCCCGCACTTCCACTCCTCGCTCTCGAGGTCAAAGCAGAGCAGGCTGCTCTCCTCGTCAGGTAGCGCCACCGGCAAGAAATGGAGCATGCCGTTGACCGCTGCAGTGTAGTTGTCATGACTGGAGCCGTCGAAACGGAATGGGGGACATTTCCTCCGCCTCCACCCGTCATCATCATCTCCTACCGTGAAGACCTCGCAGTGGTGGAACCCGAGACGCACCATCTTGTAAGCGCCGGACGGGACGGCGCGGCCGTAGCCCCAGGCTCTGTCGCTTTTCAGGTGGGTGACACGCATCTTCATGGTGCCGAGGTCGATCACCCCGGCGAGGTTGTCGTGCTGGGAAAAGCCGGTTGTGACACACACGAAGCCATCGGGACTCGTGGACACCGGTATCCAACGCCTGTTCATGCCACCGATCACCCTGACGACGCTGCCGTCCATATCAACCAGCCGCAATGACATGTCGTGGTCGGAGCCGACGACGAGGAGCGGCTCGGGCAGGCGGCCCTTCTGCGCGGCGGTAATGAAGACGGGGTCGGATATGCGGTCACGGCACTCCCTGGACACGCATCGGAACCGGCACATGGACTTGGCCGGGACCCTAGAGAGGATGTCCAAGATGACGTCGCTCGGCAAGGCGGCCGGCGGCGTCTTGCTCCATGGAATCTGAAACAGCAGATCGCGTGCCTGCTGAAGACGGCGTTGCATCGACGAGAGCGTGATCCCCATCTGATATGGCTCGAGATTTCACCGATTTTATATCTCAGCAGGCGATTTCACCGCTGATTCAAAGATCCGGCTTCCTCGGAAGACGGCTCGCACCCTCGGGACACAAGCCCGAGATTGGCCGTAAATATAGATCACCGGAGAAGATTGCTGATCTTCCTTACGCCGCTTCTGCCATCGGCTGATCCATACAGAGGTTGAATCTGTAAGCAGACGGACCCGAGATCTGGATGGACTCGGACGTCGTGCTTCAAGTCTCCATATTGGCGTCAATCGGGGGGTTTAGGACGGGGAGTTCAGCGGCGCTAGATGCGCAATCAACCAGATGCGACCGAAATCGAGATGGATTCGGGGATGTGCGCACGCAGGCTAATCGGGGGAGAGGATTGTCAGGACTCTGACTGAACTCGCTAGTACTGTCGAAACCCAACACTTCGTCAGTTAAGCCACGGTGCAGCTGTATCAGCAAGGATGGAATGGACGGTCAGGATCCAGGCGGACAAGTGACCTGATACAGTTTTGGTTCACTGTTTACTTTCATTTTCGTTTTCACAGCTCTACATTAAGTGATTTTAGCAAAAGAGTTTTAGAAAGTTTTCATAGAAAACCGGCTTTATTACTAATAATTTAGGTAGAAATAAGCTTATAAAATGTTCTTGGATAAAAAAAAGTAAAACACGCTAAGAAAATTCTTTGTTTGCTAGCTTCATCCGTCAGACCTTCATGTACCCGTTTCCTGCTTATCATCCCCATCGCGACCTCGCCTCCACGCCTCCACGGAAGAGATGGCAACGGGCCAGCAGCAATAGTAGGCAACCTCTTTTTTTTAACACAGTACAGACGCAAGCGCTCATACATACACGCATACACTCATCTCTATGTATGCACACATACACATTACCCGTATGAGCATCCCCAAGAGACTAAGCCGGCATATCATCTTAAGATTTACGAAGTCATTGTAGGCGTCTCGTCGTTGACGGGAACATCTCCTCCCACTGAAAACGCATCGCCGAAAATCCTGAAATAAATTCAGGAATAATGCGAGCATCAGGACTTGAACCCTAGTGAGCTGGGGATACCACTGTCCCTCTAACCATCCAACCACAGGTTAGTTCGCAGTAGACAACCTCGTTGTTGGCCTCGTCTTGCCGCTCTTATCTTCCCCGTCAGCTCCCGTACAATCTCTGTCTGGGGAGCTCGACATCGGTAACCATCTTCTTCTTAATCAATGAATGGCAACGAAGAAAAAAATTTAAAAGAAGGTTAAACTCCACCACTATATCAATGGATGCATGCAGTCATCTTTATTAATTATTCCACGACTGACAAGACTTAATTATTCCATGAAGGTCTTATAAGAACATACATCAACCCATCCGAAGCCATCACTCACACCTATAAACTTGATAACGTCGAGTGCTCTCACTCCCCATATCTATAACCGATGTCGTCACCGATCCATCCACACAACATACCGGAACCAACAACCGGTGCAGCAGACCTAAAGCGTACACCACATGGACACATTTTAAAAGCCGCCATCATCATCGAACCACTGTCCCATCTTCGGGAGAGAGATCTGCATCATCCTTGCCAGCCCAGCCATCCGTCGATGCCACCACGACGTCCAACGACTCCACCGCCCTGCTCTCGTGCATCCCAGTGCGGAGACTCTGGAAGATCTATCGTGCGTAGCACCTGCCGACCAGGCATGACACAGCGTAGCACCTGTCGGCCAGGCATGACTTGACATCTTCATTGAAGCTTCGTTCAAGACGAAGCCACTCCGCCTCTTGCCTCTGTCTTCCAGCGCTGCTCCTCAAACGATGCTCCCAAGAAAGAAACGACAGCATAGTGCCACCATCGTCCGATCTGGAACACAAGATCATAGGGTTTCCCCCAGAGCAGCATGAGTGAGTCGACAGTAGTTACACGATCATGCCTTCATCAAGGTAATGGTGCAGAATGCCGCCATCGCTTGCCGTCAGCTCGGTTTTCACCGGCAACTATGTCTCCCCAACTCGCAGCCGAGACTAGATGACGGATCTCGAGATCTGACCATCCAGCCTCTGGCCGGCCACCACCGATGGAGAAGATGGCCACCACCACCAGCTGCACCGACCAGAACAGATCTGACCGGAGGTGCTGCCGAGCAGTCCACCAGGCCCTCGAATGCCGCCGATCCAAAGCCAGATGACGCGCCA
>NC_041392.1:689608799-689629785 GCF_002162155.2 Triticum dicoccoides | reverse complement strand
ATTTTTAAGACAGATAAATGACAATGTATGTGGCCTTGCCTTTCTGCTTGGTGCACCATAGTTAAGCACGGTTCATGCACGCCATTCACTTGTGCAGGTGGCCCTAATTAACTTCTTCTTTTTTATTAGGTTTCTGTGTTAGGTCATAAACATAGGATCACGTCGACATCATACCCCCTCATCCTAGTGTACGGAGTACGGAGTACCTGCTCACTCATGCACCAAACCTTCACTCATTGGTAGTAATCCATCAATTAACAAATTTCAACCAATCCAGATCATCCGAGGACGGCACCAGAGCTGACGACATGATATCGTTCGTCGAAGTTTAGTTAAGACGGCGACAAATTAAGCTACCAACTCCGGAGGCTACTATAATTTATGTACCGGACACTACTAGTCTCTACTCCTAATGAAGCAGTTGGTAGTCTCGCTTTCAGGTTTTTTTCGTCCCACCTCACCCGGTTTTTTTTGGTACTTCTTTGGTACTTCCTCCCACCTCCCACCCGTTTCATTTCGCTGGTTTTTTTCGTCCCTCCCCTACCCCACCGGTTTAGTTTCGCGTCACCCTCTCACACAATGAAAAAAATCTTAACGGATCATAACTTTCCATGCGTCACCCTCCCATCAATGCAATTTGATTTAGGAAACATATAATAAATTTTAAGGAAACAAATAGCAGACTTTAAAGAAAAATCCAATTTTAAGGAAACAAATCAATCGATCCATCCAAATCAAACGATCCATCTCATCAATGCAATTTGCTTTAGGAAACATATAATGGATGTGAAGGAAACAAATAATAGACTATCTAAATCAATCGATCCATCCCATCAATGCAATTTGATTTAGGAAACATTTAATAAATTTTAAGGAAACAAATAACAGACTTTAAAAAAAATCCAATTTTAAGGAAACAAATCAATCGATCCATCCAAATCAAACGATCCATCTCATCAATGCAATTTGCTTTAGGAAACATATAATGGATGTGAAGGAAACAAATAATAGACTATCCAAATCAATCGATCCATCCCATCAATGCAATTTGATTTAGGAAACATATAATAAATTTTAAGAAAACAAATAACAGACTTTAAAGAAAAATCCAATTAACTAATCTCTACTCTTAAAGGCCCCTCGATTGATTTTTGTCCCTCGCTTCCTTTCCCAGCACTTATACAATGGAAGGAATTATAATCCACCTATTTGTTCTCCTATATATTCGTGCAGGCAACACAACATAAACCGGTGAAAAAAACACTCACCTCGCACGTCCCCCTGCCTGCAATCCCGAAACGCCGCCATCGCTCCAGGCTCCAGCCTCCGCCGTCCTACATCTTGCCCCTCTCCAACCTCAGATACCTCCGCCACCGCCGCCATCTCGGAACCCCAGTTCAGGGCAGGACTCAGAGAGGGTGTGGCTGTGGACGACGCTGCCGCCGTCGCAGAACCCTAGGGCAGGGCGTGGTCGCGTTGCAGGCAGCGCGAGCGGCCGTGCGTCTCCCCCGTCAGGCTGTCCTCGGCAGGAACTCGGGACCTCCTCCTGACAGAGCTAAGGCCCTCCGAGGTCCAAGTCGCTGTGCGGCGTGCACAGTAATCTCCCCGGCCTACTCTGTCTTCACGTCAATGCTCATGTGCTCCGACCCTCCCCGACCCCTCCCAGCAAGCAGCAGAGTCTCTCGGGTTCGAGCTCCACCGGGCCGCCGGCGGCGGCGTCCATGTTCGTTGGGCGGAGCACAACGCTAGGTTTGAAATTCACCATGACGCTACTGATGAGGCTCTCCTTCTCCTTTGTTTCGTCTGGGTTTTTTCGTCCCCCCTCCCACCACCCCATCTCGTCTGGGTTTGAAATCAATAAGAGCAGCACAAAGTCTAGGTCCCTGTCTCGGTGGCAGACGGAAGGAGAAGAAGGATTGATATGTATGAGAATATTAATATTGAACTCTTAAAGTTAATGTGGCCCCGTTGCAACGCACGGGCGTTCTTCTAGTATAATTTAGAAGCCACCAAAATATTGGATCTTTATAGAACCAACCATTTGTTGCATATAATATCCTGGTCTAACCTAGCAAGTTGATCAGTTTCTTAATGAGGTATTGCATGTGAGCCACTACGCCAGTCTAGTATATATCCGAGAGGTACAACTCTAGCCTGCTGATTTCTTACAAAAACTAGCTAGGAATTAGTTCTGTTGTTTAGTCCTATCAGTTCTAGTGCTGTTGTCTCTACCGGTGTCTAGGATGTCAAGTTAGAGTAGATTTACCCATCTCAAAAAAGAAAGTTAGAGTAGATTTATCGAAAATTCAAATTTGATTCCTCAATCTAAGAATAAATGTATTCTGTGATACGGGAGCTTAGGTGCTCCCATGATACGGGCTTTTGGGCCATCAGATGTCAGATCCAATGGCGTATAAGAAGCTGCTGTAGTTGTTGTACTTGTGTGCGTTTTTTAGATTCTATGAGGGCTTTTTCGCAAAAATGTTCATCATCTCACAGGAGCTGTTAGATTTGAGATCCAACGGCTGAGGTCTAACGGATTTAGTTGTGCACAAGGATTCAAACTTCTCTCACGAAAAGGGCAAAAGAAGCACCCCACTGCCTAAAACTTGAAACATGACTTCCCTGATAACAAAGCACCTACACACAAGGCAATAGATAACTTGATAACCCGCATTCGGATTGCGCCAGAGCTAATCCAGACCAGATTACGTAAAGAAATTAGCACATAGCTGCTACATTTTTCTCCACTCTCTGCTTGACCTGTCTTTTGCTAGAAAGGACGACCAAAGATGATGATGATAAGGACAACACAGCCATGATGAATTGTACATGAAATAAAACCACGACACTTGTTTTGGATCGAAGGAAGTAGGTCGCAACACCTCCATCGCCACCTCCTCCTCTCACCTGACCAGCTGCTTTGTTTGCGAGATTTTGACCCACGGTGTCCTCTAAAACAATATTATTGCACTACTAAAGTATGGAGTTGTGATTCTCATCATCACTGAGTAAGGTAAAAGGGTGCATAGCGTTATCATGCCAATGAATTTTGTTCATTTGAAAAACCTCAAATAATTTCCACCGTCAAACTTTGGTACTGCAGAGGTTTGGGCATATTCAACGCAGTCCTCTAGAAGCTCCAGTGTATAGCGGACGGCTAAAGCGTGCGGAGAATGTCAAGAGAGGTCAGGGTAGACCGAATTTGACATGAGAGGAGTCCGTCAAGAGATACCTGAATGATTGGAGTATCACCAAAGAACTAGCTATGGACAAGGGTGCGTGAAAGTTTTCTATCCATGTGCCAGAGTCATGAGTTGGTCGTGAGATCTTATGGATTTCATCTCTAGCCTACCCCAACTTATTTGGGACTAAAGGCTTTGTTGTTGTTGTAAACTTTGGTACTGCAGAGTGCACAAATACCCGATGTTGTGTGAAATATAAAACGAGTCCAATGGAAGACAAATGCAAGGATAATTACAGCGTACATGTTTGTCATGGAACAATATTAATTCGAACCTACCTAGTACTACTGATGAAGATATTGAAAATACAAGTCACGGTTTTCATGTTGCTCGGACAGTTGGCTTGTCGTTCTCATGTTTAGGTTAGGAGTGCAACTTCTGTATTCCATGGGCCATTATGCCAATATACCGTACAACTACAGGTAGTTTATAAGTATACAATGTTAGCAGCCGTCCGTCACCCACCCTTTAAATCGTGCAAGTCAATAGCTTGGAGACTTTGCAAAGTATCTCTGTGAAACTTGGCAGAGTCTAGTCAATTTGTCCAGACTCAATAGAGACCAACCAGCAGCAGCTTCCCTCATCGACTGTGTGGTTGCTGTCATGGAGGCTTCCATATCTGCAGTTACAGGTGAATTGGTGAGTCGTTTCATCTCCTTCCTGATGAACAAGTACCACTCCTTGAGCCATGCACAATCAGAGAAGGTGGTGGACAGATTGCAGCACCTCCTGATGAGAGTCAGCATCGTCGTCGAGGAAGCGGATGGGCGGTACATAACCAACTCTGGGATGATATTGCAGCTCAAGATGCTCTCAGATGCCATGTACAGAGGACACCGCACGCTGGACACCTTGAGGTACCAAACACTCCAAGATAGTGCCGACTCATCTAGCAGCAGCTTGCATTTATCCATTCCTTCCAAGCGTTCTCGAACAAAAACTGAGAATGATGACAAGGCCATACGCCTCGAGTCAGAAGGTGCCTTGGAAAGCTTAGAAATTGCAGTTGCTAACATGGTAGAATTTGTTGTGCTCCTGGGTGGATGCGAGCGCATGTCTCGTAGGCCATATGATATTTATCTTTACACCAACAACTTCATGTTCAGCCGACATGCTGAAAAGCAAAAGCTCTTGAGATTCTTGTTGGAGCACAACGACTCTCCTGGTGATCATGCACCGGCAGTTCTTCCGATCATAGGTGGTGGTGGAGTTGGGAAGAAGACATTGGTTGCTCATGTTTGTGGCGACGAACAGGTTCGCTCACGCTTCTCCTCTATTTTGCACTTGAATGGAGACAACCTATTGGCGATACTTGACCATGGAAGGACCATGTTTGGGATGATGCTGGTCGTTATTGAGTTTGCTTCTGATGTAGTTGACGATGACTGGGAAAAATTTCACTCATTTCTCATAAGAATGAGCAGAGGAAGCAAAATCATCATCATAAGTAAACTCAAAAGATTAGCCAGGTTTGGATCAGTGCAACCTATTTTCCTAAGTGTTCTATCTTATGACGAGTTGAGGTACCTCTTCAAGACACTAGCATTCGGGAGTGTAGACCCTGCCGAACATCCACAGCTAGTACAAATAGCAGACGAGTTTACCAGGGAGTTGCATAGTGTCCGAGGTTCACTTGTTGAAATAAATGTGTTCGCAGATGCATTGAGAAGGAATCATCATGCTCAGTTTTGGCGTTGCATATTGGATAAGGGGATGAAAATGGTTAAAAGAAACCTGTCAAGCTATGGTTTGCATCCAAACAAGCTTATAGAACAAGGCCGTCCAGTGGACATAACGGACCTTGCTTTGCATCCGCTTAGCTTGCTACCTTACACACTCAAGGAGGATTCACCAAGTGTGACACTGGGGAACCTTCTGGCAGATCCTAGTGTTAGACCGGAAGGAGACTTCACTCTAATTGCCTGGAAATCAAGGATACCCCCTCATAGATCATATCTTCATTGTGTTACAAGTCGTGCTCAGGATGTACATGAAGGTGGTGCCTTGCCAGCAAGGAAGCGACGAGGACTGCCAATCTGATTCTGTTTCTGAACTCTTTGTAATAGATCTCTCGTTGTATTTTCTTTAATAAAACATTACAGATGGATGTGTTCATGTGGCTTTGTAGTTAAACGGATGTGTTCATGTATACCATTGAAGTAAATGTATGTATTACAGATCTCAATTAGCATACCTTGAACTTGTATGTTTTTCTAATCAGATACAACAATCCACATGCTCTTTCTTAAATTACGGACAACGTCATTTGAAGTGGCAGTGGCTGTAGCTTGTTCGGTGAGGTGGCTTGTTATTGAAACAAAAATAATTGAACCAACGAGAAAGAGGTATACACATCATCACCATGAACATTGCATTTTGCAGCTGATACCAAAGTAGATCGTATTTCATATAAGCTTGAAATCAACCAACCAACAACTCCATATATGTGCAACTCCATGGTTCGAACCATTTCATCCAATCAGTAGTGCCATACATAAAGGAAAGATGAAGCTCTGTGACGTGTTGTACCAGCTGTTGCGCTGATGTGGATGCCACAGAAACTTAGATCTGATCAGACTACAGTCGTAGTCAGGATACGATTAGATCAAGAAGTCTGCTAGGCGCCAAGATCTATCCAAATCAGAAGAAAAAAAAGAAAACATGTGCAAAATTTCTTACATCAAAACACGTGTGAATTCAATTTACGAGGAATTGGTTTTGGCGAGGTGTTATTTTTTAAATGAAGACACTAAAAGCGTCCGGCTTTAAATTAGTAAAGTCACCAAGGCTACATCCACAAAGTTCAGAGTCTTACAAACCGAAGAAGTAACGCAACAGCAGACACGAGAGGCATCAAGGTAGTAGGGTACACCATATATCATAAACTCAGCCCTGGTCCTACTCCCCTCTACGGCCAATACTCCAAAAGGTGAGACCATATACGGAGGATGACGCGCGATCTTTAAGGGGTACTTCTGATCTTCTCCATGGTCTCCTGCATCTTCTCATCATCGCGTTGCTTCCCCAACGGTGTCCACATCTGAGGTCTCCAGGTTCTTGTCGGCGAGGCGGAGCTTGGTGCTTTCCATGGATGACATGTCACCCAGCTTGGCCTTGGCCCGAGCGCTTGGGCGCCCGCGGCGCCACCGGGGTCGCCTTGGATCTCTTGGCCTTGGCTCCAGTCCCCGCGCCACCAGAGCCGCACCCAGCTCACCACGCAGTTCCGACGCGGACTCCGGGAGCCGCCTCCTTGGCCGCCGGCTTTCACCCAGCCGTGTTCTTGGGCAGCCTGCCCGACCCACTCGAGCCGCGACGGCTGGAAGCAGGAGTCAGGGCAAACCCTTCGTTCAGGACACATCCAGAGTCAGCACCAATCGCCATTGGGGAGGAAGGGAAGAGAGCTCCCCCCTCTTGGGCCTTTGGTGACTCCACCAACATAGGATCAGAGATCAGCTCCGGAATCTGCAACGCCAAGTTAGAACCATACTCGTCGAAAGCACCAACCAGCGCACGGGCTAGCGGAGGAACACTGACCGCCGTGTCCTGCGTTTGCCACCACCTGAGCCCCACCACTCGGAGCACCCAGTTTGTTCCAAGTCTCGGTGTCGATAGAAGTGTGCTAGATGCTATCTTTTGGCTCCTCCTCCTGCTGCGAGGTGCTCGTGTAGTCAGTTTAGCTAGCCGCCTCCCTCTGTGCACGCACTTGAAGTCCGCGACCTCCATGGCCGCGCACTAGGTTCGATGGCGACGCAAAGTGCTAGGGGTGCGGCTCGCTGATGGCCTAGGGCAGGCAGGAGGAGCCTGGTGGTTGCCGCCGTGGTGGTTTGCGAAGGAGGAGGTTGGGAATGCCGTGTGACGCTCCGAGACCGATGTGCCAGATGTCCTCCAGTTATTCGCTGTTTTGCCTTGTCATTTGCTTGCATGTTGCATCTTGCCATGTCATCATGCACATTGCATCATCATGTTTTCAAAACTTGCATCCGTCCGGGTTCCCCCAGTTCCGTTCGTTGTCCATTCTGAGCCCAACCACACTTGCACGCGCCGGCGGCATGTCCGAAATAGTATTTTATAAGTGGCCGGAAAATGTTCTCGGAATGGGTTGAAAGTTGGCATGTGGTCTTATTATAGTGTAGATAGACCGCCTGTCAAGTTTCATCGCATTGGGAGTTCGTTTGATAGCCCAACCGTTAAACTATAGCGGCATTACAGTCGGGCACACGTCGGACGTTTTCGGTCTCCGAAAACAGTCGCCGGGCCTTCCTCTCTTCTCTTCTCTCAGCTCGAGACCGTCCACACAGCTCACTACCTACCGCCAAGTCCAACCAAACCTCTCTCGTCAGCCCGCAGCCCCCCTCGCGCGCGTCCGAAAGTTGTCCCGAACCCGACCCGGACTGTCACCACCGTTGTGTCCGGATCATCCCCAAACATCTACAAATCATCTCCGTTTTGTTAATTGGGCCCCCTAACCTATTCATCCGGTTCGTCCGATTGCGATCGTAGGGACGTGTTAGCCTCTACCCTAAATCTCTTTGCTATATAAATAGTGGGCAACCCTAAAACCTAGGGATCTGTCCCATCCATTCCGTGGCCGCCGCCACCACTCTCTCCCTTGGTTTCAGCGCCAAACCAATTCCCAATCGGCAGCCTCGATCCATCCCACCCACCACCAACCAGTTTCTCCCTCGATCCCTTCGCCCTGCCGCGCCGGAGCATTCTGCCTCGTGCGCACGATCCAAGGAGAGGGGATCCTCCTTCGCTCTCCCGAAGCCCCTGTCTCCTCTCGATCCAGGGAAGAGGAGTTTTCTTATGGAGCCCCTCCCGTATGCTTCCTCTGTTCGGCCCCGGCGTCGTCCCGTGCATCACCCGCCAGCTCGCCAGAGTTGCCGTCCCGCAGGTCACGGTCCCTCGCCCCCTCCAATCCAGCGACCCCTCTTTGTTTTCCACACTGCCTCTGACCCCTCTCTCTCTCTCTCTCTCTCTCTCTCTGCTCCTTGAACAACACCATGGATGGTTGAGTCCCACGCCGAGCTCCGTCCGCCGCCGCTGTTGCCCTGAACCGACGCCCGCTGACTGGATCCGCCCCGTTCCGGCCGGTTCCCGCCGATCTCGTCGTTGGAACCTCATGCATCACCGTCTTCTTCTTTGCCAGTAGACTGTCGCTGCCTCTGTTCTTCTTTCAGAGGACCAGCGCCTTGCCCGCTCGCGTTGACCAGCCCTGCCTCGCTGACCCACTCGACCGCCAGATCCGCGCGTGCCTGGGCCGGCCTCGCCTCGGCCCAGCTGGTGGCCTACAAGCTCCTCCACTGACTGGGCTTGGCCCATGGTGAGGCCCAGTCCGCCCCAGTTTTGGCCCATGTAGTATTTTTTTTCTCTCGGGATGAATTTAGCTTTTATCCAGTGTTCTACAGGTTTGCAGAAAAACCCTCCATGTTCGTGCATTTAATAAATCATCATCCGTGCACCGGATTAAAATGTTTTATATATGAAACTTGTTTAGAATCTTGTCTAGTTTCATAAAATGTCATTTTCATTCATGTTTGAAATGTTTAAACCTGCTGTTTGCATTAATTTGATCCTATGCCATGCTAAAATACTTTGGTTCATAACTAAATAACCGTAACTCGGTTTGTAATAAACTTTACATGTAAATGGGGTAGAAAAATGCCTAGTTTAACATGGTGGCTTTACTTTGCATGTTTAACAACTCTAAAATTGTGTTTAGGGCATAACAGTATCATAACCAAAATATGCACATGAGGATTTTTCCGAACTTGTTGCTTGTTGTTCCGGCCTCATTTAAACTTGCCTAGATAGGTAGTTTTCTTTTGCTTCATCCTCTTGCCATGTTTAACAACATTTAATATTGTTGGGTACATAAACAAGATCAACTAAATAAGTCACGTGGTGTTTCGTCAATATGCAACGGAGTTGCATATTGAGCTCCACTTAATTTGTAGGGTTGTTTGTGCATTTTGCCATGCCATGCTTCATTAAACCAGACATGCATCATACTTGTTTGCGCATCGTGCCATGCTTGTCTGATGTTTGTTTACTATGTTGTTTGCTTCCTTTTCGGTGTACTTCTTCTCGGTAATCCGGTAACGTTGCGTTTGTGAGGATCCGTTTGTCTACGTCCATTTGTCTTCTTCATGGACTCGTTCTTCTTCCTTGCAGGATCTCAGGCAAGATGACCATACCCTCGAAATCACTTCTATCTTTGCTTGCTAGTTGCTCGCTCTATTGCTATGCCTATGATGTGATACCTACCACATGCTTTACCATGCCTCCCATTTTGTTAAGCCAAGCCTCTAACCCACCTTGTCCTAGCAAACCGTTGTTTGGCTATGTTACCGCTTTGCTCAGCCGCTCTTATAGCGTTGTTAGTTGCAGGTGAAGATTGGAGTTTGTTCCTTGTTGGAACATGGATATTTTGTTGGGATATCACAATATCTCTTATTTAATTAATGCATCTATATACTTGGTAAAGGGTGAAAGGCTCGACCTTATGCCTGGTGTTTTGTTCCACTCTTGCCGCCCTAGTTTCCGTCATATCAGTGTTATGTTCCCGGATTTTGCGTTCCTTACACGGTTGGGTTATAATGGGAACCCCTTGACAGTTCTCCTTGAATAAGACTCTTCCAGCAATGCCCAACATTGGTTTTACCATTCGCCACCTAGCCTTTTTCCCTTGGGTTTCACGGACTCAAGGGTCATCTTTATTTTAACCCCCCCGGGCCAGTGCTTCTCTAAGTGTTGGTCCAACTGAGCGATGTCCGGGGCTACCAGGGGCAACTCTGGGCTGAACTAACCGACGTCTTGCTCATCCGGTGTGCCCTGAGAACGAGATATGTGCAGCTCCTATCGGGATTTGTCGGCACATCTCGGTGGTATTGCTGGTTTAGTTTTACCATTGTCGAGATGTCTTGTAACCGGGATGCCGAGTCTGATCGGATTGTCTTGGGAGAAGGAATATCCTTCGTTGACCGTGAGAGCTTGTGATGGGCTAAGTTGGGACTCCCCTGCAGGGATTTGAACTTTCGAAAGCCATGCCTGCGGTTATGGGCAGATGGGAATTTGTTAATGTCCGGTTTTAGATAACCTGAAACGTAACTTAATTGAAATGCATCAACCGCGTGTGTAACCATGATGGTCTCCTCTCGGCGGAGTCCGGGAAGTGAACATGGTGTTGGAGTAATGCTTAACGTAGGTTGTTCTAGGATCACTTCTTGAGCATAGTTGTTTGATCGTGCCTTTGCCTTCTCTTCTCGCTCTCTTTTGCGAATATGTTAGCCACCATATATGCTAGTCGCTTGCTGCAGCTCCACCTCATACCTTTTACCCTTCCTATAAGCTTAAATAGTCTTGATCGCGAGGGTATGAGATTGCTGAGTCCCCGCGACTCACAAATACTTCCAAAACCCGCTTGCAGGTGCCGTTGAACTGTGCAGGTGACGCAACCAAGCTCAAGGAGGAGCTCGATGAAGATTGTGTTCGCTATGTTGTTTCGTTTCCAGTTGATCAGTAGTGGAGCCTAGTTGGGACAATCGGGGATCTGTGTAGCATTTGGGGTAGTCTTCTTTTATTTTGGTTTCATAGTCGGACCTTGAGTGTATCTGGATGAATGTAATGCTTTATTCATGTATTGTGTGAAGTGGCGACTGTAAGCCAACTATGTTTCTCTTTCCCTTATGTATTACATGGGTTGTGTGAAGATTACCTCACTTGCGACATTGCTTACAATGCGGTTATGACTCTAAGTCGTGCTTCGACATGTGGGAGATATAGCCGCATCATGGGCATTACAAGTTTGTATCAGAGCCTTCCCCGACTTAGGAGCCCCGTGCTTGATCGAATCGCTGGCGTTGTTGAGTCTAGAAAAATGTTTTGAGTCATTTAGGATTATATATATTGGAGAGTAGGATTCTTTTTAATCGTCAGTCCCTTCGTCGCTCTGGTGAGGCATCCTGACATAGAGTTTTGACTCTTCTCTTCTCAATTTCACTAAAAAAAATTAGGGGTATCTTGGAATCGTTCCGATGGTTTTGTGACGAGAACATTGTTTTTGGTGCCTCCTGACATTTAGGGGTTGTGGCAGTGTCCCGGGGAGTTGGGCTCCGAGGTGTTGTCATCACAATTTTATCGTTGCGGTTCTGGAATACCTGAGTTTCACCGACATCGAAAATCTCTTTTATGCAGTTGTTGGTGAGATAACCTCGATGCCACCTAGTACTGGGGTGGGAGTTCGGGAGTATTGCCATAACTCGTATAACGGATGCTTTTCGAAGGTTGAGGTAAACGATTTCCGAAGGTTTCTTGGTTATGTGTTGAAGGATGGATACAACTGGATGTAGGATTTGCTAGTTTTGGGTGAGATATTATGCTTCCCCTGTATCCCCAACACCTGATTGCATTTATAAGTGGGAATTCAAGTAGCTCTTAGGATATTCTTTCCGACAGATGTATGATATGAAATTGGGGTTCGACGTCTAGTGGTCCGCCTATCCACGGTTGGTTTTACAGTGGTCTCGTTGTGTCTTAAAGAGTCCATGGCTATGCTGACTCGGGGATGCTTCGTATGTCATGTGCACTGCCTTGTACATGATGGTGTTGTACGATCAAGCCCATGTAGGCCCCACCACGAAAACTTCGGACGAAATCTTTATCATATGTTTGTTCCGGCTTATTCTGCAAGCCAATCCTTTGTTTTGTTTTGATTATGGTATTCGAGTTGCTTCGAAGTAAAATGTGGATTCCATCCCTTGTCTAAGCGGTGTTCTCATATTTCTATGTGAATACCAACCCTTCTCCATCATCGAGTTCGTCATGTCAATCCTTGTCAGCCGATGCGATTCTCTTCAAGATGATCCTATCATTTGTCTCATCCGCAAGATCAACTCAAAGTCTTCTCAACGTTGTTTGTTTCATTCGTCCCAAGATGCCTTTGTTTTTACCGCCCACCCACCCTTCTTTCTTTGAGGACTCGGATTTCTTTATCAAGTATCTATCTTATGAATATGAAGTCTCTCCATTCTTTTCCGCCAATGTTCTTATCCGGTGATTCTCATGAAGATGCTCTTCAAGTTCGTCATTCTTCATTCTTTTCATCTCCGGTGGATTTAAGTCAAGCTTTGTTGCTCATATCCTTTCCTCATTACAATGCTTTCTCATGCGGGTGCAATTCTTAATCATTAACCTCTCGCTATTCTTTTGTTCCGGAGTGCTGAAGATATCTCAGAAGATGCTAGTGTTTATTCTCATGCATTCAAGATCTTTTGAGGATGTTTTCTCATTCAAGCCATTTAATTCAACCAGCGCAATCTATCTTTTAAATCATCAACGGTGTTTCTCTTGAGTGGCCCCTAACCCACAGGCCTTTTCCCAGGATCTTACCTGACTCTTCGTATTTTCCCGGAGCTATCCTCAAATTTCTTTTCGAAGTTTGACGTAAGAATGATTTATCATCAGTCAAATGCCTTTCTCCAAGATCGGTTAAAATCTTTTCATCGTTGGCTCAATCTCTTCGCTTTTGATTATTCCGGAGTGCCTCAATAATTCATGGTGGTGTTTCTCGTCGTAATTCTCAGATTTTGAAGACCGAAGAAGAGTTTCTCTTAAATCTTCCTCTGTTCTCGTGAAGATTCATGGTGCTAGACTTATGCCATCCTCTCATAATTGTTTTTGATTGTGAGAATTCTTCTTACCCATCCGGTGCAATTCAGGAGTCTTTTCAGTTTGATTCTTCGGAGGCCATCATCTCATAATTATTCATTCCAGCTTTCAGCTCTCGTTCTCTAATTCTTACCGGTGATTCATCCCTTTACTTCTTTTCTTTTCAATTATTAAGGTGGTTCATTCAAGATTTCTTTTCCTTCGTTATCATATCAAGTCATTTGTTCTTTCCAATTCTAACGGTGGATCGTTGAAAACCTTCTCAAGTTGGCACCATATCTATCTTAATCCTTTCTACGAGAATAAGTAGTATGCCAAATCCATTGTTTGTCATCAATTTAAATTGGTGAAGGATAAGCATAATGTAATTCTTATTCTTGTTTCATCGAGTGAATTCAATTTCTGCTTTCCGGAGTGGTTCATCATATCACATTCTCGGTTCAAGATGCTTTATCTTTCCTTCCGGAGTTCCAAGTTTCCACTCTATCTCGTCGCAAAGCTTCATCCAATCTTTGTAAGGATTCACCTTGTGTTTTCAACTTCTCTTTCCTTTCGTTTGATCGTTCTTTTGTTTACCGGAGTTCTTCATGAAGGTTCTACATGATGGTTCATCAAGGATTTAATTCCTTCTCGAAGTGTTCATCAACATTCTTTTCAGAGGAGCTCAAGCATTCTTCATCTTGCAATCCGGAGTGCAATTCTTTCTACCGTATCATTGGAGGTGGTATTATGTCATTCTTGATAATTTGAGCTCATGTTTCATGATTCACATGTTGTCAAGAATGAGATATTTAAATCCATCAATCTCGTCATTGGAGTTATCTTGGGTTATATTTCACCTAAAGCCTTCCCTAAGGATTGTTGCTAATTATGTACTCATAAATGACCCGAGTTCTTCATTTATCCTCCCACTGAAATAAGTTTATCGTCTCCTTGTTCTTATCAATCCAATCTATCGTTTTCGTTAGTGGCAGAATTTCACCTCATAGTTTTGAGATGTTTTCTATAAGACCACAACAAGTTTACTCTTTTCGTTGTTGGTTTTCCAACAACTCCGTTCGCCCCCTCTCCTAAGGTTGCCTTTTCAAGCTAAATTGTTGTGGTAGAAGTGGCATTTTCTTCTCAATTCTTTTAGTCCAATGATCTATCTTCTATTATTTTCTTTCGGAGGCATTGTGATATTGCTGTCTTCATCCAACAACTCATTTTGCCAAGTTCATATTCTTTTCCTCGCATATCCCATTTAACCGGAGTGTTGTGCCCTTTTGCTCAAGTTCTTTTCGCCTTATCAAGTCTTGCATCTCTTTTCAACCGGAGTGCTGCCCGAATTTGTTCTTCCTTGTTCCTCTTTTCTAACGGAGTGTTTTCAACTTCATTCATCTCCGTTGTATTCTTTTCTCGAAATGGCTTAACCTTTTCAAGGTTCTTTGGTTTCCCTCGTTTGTCAAAGAAGCAACTTAGTTTTACCTCTCCTCTTCCTCTTCCGTTTTCTCTCCGGTGCCATTCTAGATCTCGGGACGAGATCCTCTCGTAGTGGTGGAGTGTTGTGATGCCCCGAGACCGATGTGCCAGGTGTCCTCCAGTTATTCGCTGTTTTGCCTTGTCATTTGCTTGCGTGTTGCATCTTGCCATGTCATCATCCGCATTGCATCATCATGTTTTTAAAACTTGCATCCGTCCGGGTTCCCCCAGTTCCGTCTGTTGTCCGTTCTGAGCCCAACCACACTTGCACGCGCCCGCGGCATGTCCGAAATAGTATTTTATAAGTGGCCGGAAAATGTTCTTGGAATGGGTTGAAAGTTGGCATGTGGTCTTATTATAGTGTAGATAGACCGCCTGTCAAGTTTCATCGCATTGGGAGTTCGTTTGATAGCCCAACCGTTAAACTATAGCGGCATTATAGCCGGGCACACGTCGGACGTTTTCGGTCTCCGAAAACAGTCGCCGGGCCTCCCTCTCTTCTCTTCTCTCAGCTCGAGACCGTCTACACAGCTCACTACCTACCGCCAAGTCCAACCAAACCTCTCTCGTCAGCCCGCAGCCCCCCTCGCGTGCGTCCGAACGTTGTCCCGAACCCGACCCGGACTGTCGCCACCATTGTGTCCGGATCATCCCCAAACATCTACAAAACATCTCTGTTTTGTTAATTGGGCCCCCTAACCTATTCATCCGGTTCGTCCGATTGCGATCGTAGGGACGTGTTAGCCTCTACCCTAAATCTCTTTGCTATATAAATAGTGGGCAACCCTAAAACCTAGGGATCTGTCCCATCCATTCCGTGTCCGCCGCCACCACTCTCTCCCTTGGTTTCAGTGCCAAACCAATCCCCAATCGGCAGCCTCGATCCATCCCACCTACCACCAACCAGTTTCTTCCTCGATCCCTTCGCCCTGCCGCGCCGGAGCGTTCTGCCTCGTGCGCATGATCCAAGGAGAGGGGATCCTCCTTCGGTCTCCCGAAGCCCCTGTCTCCTCTCGATCCAGGGAAGAGGAGTTTTCTTATGGAGCCCCTCCCGTACGCTTCCTCTGTTCGGCCCTGGCGTCGTCCCGTGCATCACCCGCCAGCTCACCGGAGACGAGCACCATCGCCAGGCGTCGCCCTCTCCCTGCTCCCTGTGCTCCCTCCTTCCTCCTCTAATCTCCCTCCCTTTTCCTGTTCGTGTTCTTCTCTGTCAGGAAAAGGACGAAGCTCGCCCGCAGGAGCATCCATGGCCGTCCTCGTCGCCGCTGCCTGCCTCGCCTCCTACCGAGCGCCTCCCTCATCTGCGGCCTCCTCCTCATCGCCCCGCGCCTTCCCGAGAGCCTCCTCCGCCTCGACTAGCGTCGTCCCGTCTGTGGTCTCCCGCGACCCGCCGTCCAGGACCCCGACAGGTTGGCCACTCGCCAGAGTTGCCGTCTCGCAGGTCGCGGCCCCTCGCCCCCTCCAATCCAGCGACCCCTCTTCGTTTTCCCCACTGCCTCTGACCTCTCTCTCTCTCTGCTCCTTGAATAGCGCCATGGATGGTTGAGTCCCACGCCGAGCTCCGTCCGCCGCCACTGTTGCCCTGAACCGACGCCCGCCGACTGGATCCGCCCCATTCCGACCGGTTCCCACCGATCTCGTCGCTGGAACCTCATGCATCGCCGTCTTCTTCTTTGCCAGCAGACTGTCGCTGCCTCTGTTCTTCTTTCAGAGGACCAGCACCTTGCCCGCTCGCGTTGACCAGCCCTGCCTCGCTGACCCGCTCGACCGCCAGATTCGCGCGCGCCTTGGCCTGCCTCGCCTCGGCCCAGCTGGCGGCCTACCAGCTCCTCCACTGACTGGGCTTGGCCCATGGTGAGGCCCAGTCCGCCCCAGTTTTGGCCCATGTAGTATTTTTCTCTTGGGACGAATTTAGCTTTTATCCAGTGTTTTACAGATTTGCAGAAAAACCCTCCATGTTCATGCATTTAATAACTCATCATCCGTGCACCAGATCAAAATGTTTTATATATGAAACTTGTTTAGAATCTTGTCTAGTTTCATAATATGTCATTTTCATCCATGTTTGAGCTGTTTGCATTAATTTGATCCTATGCCATGCTAAAATACTTTGGTTCATAACTAAATAACCGTAACTCGGTTTGTACTAAACTTTATATGTAAATGGGGTAGAAAAATGCCTAGTTTAACATGGTGGCTTTACTTTGCATATAACAACTCTAAAATTGTGTTTAGGGCAGAATAGTACCATAACCAAAATATGCACATGAGGATTTTTCCGAACTTGTTGCTTGTTGTTCCGGCCTCATTTAAACTTGCCTAGATAGGTAGTTTTCTTTTGCTTCGCCCTCTTGCCATGTTTAACAACATTTAATATTGTTGGGTACATAAACAAGATCGAACTAAATAAGTCACGTGGTGTTTCGTCAATATGCAATGGAGTTGCATATTGAGCTCCACTTAATTTGTAGGGTTGTTTGTGCATTTTGCCATGCCATGCTTCATTAAACCAGACATACATCATACTTGTTTGCGCATCGTGCCATGCTTGTGTGATGTTTGTTTACTATGTTGTTTGCTTCCTTTTCGGTGTACTTCTTCTCGGTAATCCGGTAACGTTGCGTTTGTGAGGATCCGTTTGTCTACGTCCATTTGTCTTCTTCATGGACTCGTTCTTCTTCCTTGCAGGATCTCAGGCAAGATGACCATACCCTCGAAATCACTTCTATCTTTGCTTGCTAGTTGCTCGCTCTATTGCTATGCCTATGATGCGATACCTACCACATGCTTTACGATGCCTCCCATTTTTTTAAGCCAAGCCTCTAACCCACCTTGTCCTAGCAAACCGTTGTTTGGCTATGTTACCGCTTTGCTCAGCCGCTCTTATAGCGTTGTTAGTTGCAGGTGAAGATTGGAGTTTGTTCCTTGTTGGAACATGGATATTTTATTGGGATATCACAATATCTCTTATTTAATTAATGCATCTATATACTTGGTAAAGGGTGGAAGGCTCGACCTTATGCCTGGTGTTTTGTTCCACTCTTGCCGCCCTAGTTTCCGTCATATCAGTGTTATGTTCCCGGATTTTGCGTTCCTTACACGGTTGGGTTATAATGGGAACCCCTTGACAGTTCTCCTTGAATAAAACTCTTCCAGCAATGCCCAACATTGGTTTTACCATTCGCCACCTAGCCTTTTTCCCTTGGGTTTCACGGACTCAAGGGTCATCTTTATTTTAACCCCCCCGGGCCAGTGCTTCTCTAAGTGTTGGTCCAACTGAGCGATGTCCGGGGCTACCAGGGGCAACTCTGGGCTGAACTAACCGACGTCTTGCTCATCCGGTGTGCCCTGAGAACGAGATATGTGCAGCTCCTATCGGGATTTGTCGGCACATCTCGGTGGTATTGCTGGTTTAGTTTTACCATTGTCGAGATGTCTTGTAACCGGGATGCCGAGTCTGATCGGATTGTCTTGGGAGAAGGAATATCCTTCGTTGACCGTGAGAGCTTGTGATGGGCTAAGTTGAAACTCCCCTACAGGGATTTGAACTTTCAAAAGTCGTGCCCGCGGTTATGGGCAGATGGGAATTTGTTAATGTTCGGTTGTAGATAACCTGAAACGTAACTTAATTAAAATGCATCAACCACGTGTGTAACCGTGATGGTCTCTTCTCGGCGGAGTCTGGGAAGTGAACACGGTGTTGGAGTAATGCTTGACGTAGGTTGTTCTAGGATCACTTCTTGATCATAGTTGTTCGACCGTGCCTTTGCCTTCTCTTCTCGCTCTCTTTTGCGAATATGTTAGGCACCATATATGCTAGTCGCTTGCTGCAGCTCCACCTCATACCTTTTACCCTTCCTATAAGCTTAAATAGTCTTGATCGCGAGGGTGTGAGATTGCTGAGTCCCCGTGACTCATAGATACTTCCAAAACCCGCTTGCAGGTGCCGTTGAACCGTGTAGGTGACGCAACCAAGCTCAAGGAGGAGCTCGATGAAGATTGTGTTCGCTATGTTGTTTCATTTCCAGTTGATCAGTAGTGGAGCCCAGTTGGGACGATCAGGGATCTATGTAGCATTTGGGGTAGTCTTCTTTTATTTTGGTTCTGTAGTCGGACCTTGAGTGTATCTAGATGAATGTAATGCTTTACTCATGTATTGTGTGAAGTGGCGACTGTAAGCCAACTATGTTTCTCTTTCCCTTATGTATTACATGGGTTGTGTGAAGATTACCTCACTTGGGACATTGCTTACAATGTGGTTATGCCTCTAAGTCGTGCTTTGACACGTAGAAGATATAGCCGCATCGTGGGCATTACATGCCGGTAGGCACTAGCATTAGGGCATTGAAACGAAAAATGGTACCGTGTCTCTTGTTTGACTCATGTGTTGGCTACACTACCAGAATGTGTCGTTGCCTAGTGCCTAGAGTTTTTCGAGTGCTTTTTATTAGGAGCTCGGCAATGGAAGCAGTTTGCTGAGCTCTAGGCAAACAAAACTTGACAAACCAATGAAACTCGACAAACCAATGAAACTCGACAAAGAGGACGGTTTACCCATTGCCGAGTTGTGTTTTCCCCCTTCATCAACTCTTCATGAGTAGGACCATACACAACTAGAAAAGCAATGTCACACTTAAGGACTTAAGGTCTTTGTGGTGAAGATGGATTTAAAAAAATTCCTCCCACATTCTACCATACATATCAATAGTAAAGCACCTAGCACCACACAGGATACCACCTAATTTACCAATAGAGGGGATCCAGTCCCACTAAAATGCATTCGCAGGATCAAGCTTTCTAAAAAATACAAGAGAGTACTTTCTTTTCATAGTTTCTTGGAGAATCACAGAATCCTGATCATGAGAATGAATTAACCTAGACAAACACGAGGCCATACCTTTCTTCCCAACCCCTCTACAATTCCAAAATTGACTTTTCATTTTAAATTGTCAGGTAATTTCCTCAGCTTGCCAATTCTGCTAGGAGGCAGAGCAGAACTGGCATCGCCTTTTTGACTTCTTCTCATGGGTCTAGACATCAAATTAGGATATAGCAACACTTTCTATTTTAAGGGCTTTTTCTAGCTCTTTTCTCAACTACTACAAGAGGCTCATCAATAGTTTTTTTAGTATCATTCCATGACAAACATAAAGGAATCACCCCCATCAGAAACATTGAATTTTAATTTGTCTGAGATATAAGTGTAGATTTATTTTCTCCTAATTTGTTTCTGGTTGCTTCCATTTCTCCAAGGATATTAATAGATTCAAAGTCATTATCAGTTATAATCACACCCATGAGAGACAATATCAGAATCAGACACCTTTATTTGTTTCTGGCCTGGTTCTGTTTATAATTAGCTTTATTTCGTTCCGTCCACCATAGCCATAGGCACCTTTTGACTTCTTCTCATGGGTCTAGACATAAAATTAGGAGATAGCAACACTTCCTCTTCGTTGTCGGAGAGTTCTTGGCAAAGAGACCTTAGGATAAGTTGCTAAAACAAACGGAGGGGAGGATCAACCCGTTCAGTAGAATTCCGAAGAAAGACTGTTGGCAGCAGGTGGAGACATTTCTTTGGTCCCTTCCAAATAAATGCGGGCTTTTAAGGGTTTTTTGTTAGCTCTTTTCTCAACTACTACAAGAGGTTCATCAATAGTTTTTTAGTATCAGTTATAATCACACCCATAAGAGTTGGATGAGAGACAATATCAGAATCAGATAGTCCATAAAAGGAGTTGGACGATTGTGTGGATTTAATACTTTCTAGATTCCATTTTTAGTAAGCTCGGACGCCAAATCCTGTACTTTTCAACTTAGCTTTCACATTTCAGCCACAAGAAATACCATAGTCAACAGTAGCTTCACACACCACATGAGCATCAGGAAGAGGAGGACTGACAGGAGCTTCAACAGTGAAGACGTGGTCAGCATTCATAGTACTAGGAGTAGAATTGTCTAACATAGTGACCACAGGAAGAGACTGCCATTCAGTATTAGCTTAGGTGCATTCCAGTACCCAGATTTAGATTCAAGCCATCATCAATCCTCGACTCTTTCGGACACAGGAGTAACAGAAGCAGGAACACATGATACTACCCAATCATCTTTGTGAGAAATGAAGTTCTGTTGCACAACATGGTTAGTTTTATTCAGGCATTTAGGAGTAGTAGGAGCAGATATATATGCAGCCATGACAGCACTATCATGGGATAGCAACTTCACTTGCAAAACAGGGATCCATGTGAGGCACAGGTTGTATAGCACACGTCCCCACCCTGATATGCTTCCCTGAGATAGCCCTTACCCAACAGCAACATTGTCTCTAGCCATCTTCTCAATTAACATCTCAGCATCTCCACAATCACTGGGCTGCCCTTTATATCGAAGAGTAAGCAAGATTGTAAATCATACTCAAATTGAGTGGTAGGGTAAGCTTGCATCCTGGTCGTTCCTTCTTTCCCTTCTCTGTTTTGCTTTGTTCTGAATATTCTGACTTTTAAACATTTGCAAGCTTCTGCACCGAACTTCTTGCAGGTATCTTCATGTTTCAGGCATCATGTCAGACTTGGGGTTACGCTGGTCATCAAATTTGATGCAACACTTCTGCT
>NC_041392.1:689608017-689608606 GCF_002162155.2 Triticum dicoccoides | reverse complement strand
CAAGGATGGCTCAGATTAGCCCATACCTTTTCATAATAAAGGGCATGATGGTCATATTTTCTTATAAGATACGATTTGCGAAAGGTCTAAATTACCCTTTATACCTTTTGTAAGGGGGAGGGGGTGTACCGAAGCGGAGCTCCGAAGTTGGTCCATCTCATCGTGGTGGCCATCCAATTATCGGTTCCATATGTTTCATTGTGTACAACCTGATCTTGAGTAAATATCTAGATTCTTCGGCAAGGTCGACGGCCTGGATTTAGTGGTGAGCGATTTTGGCAGGGACCACTTGTGACTTGGGAGTAGTTTCGAGCCTGAAGATTTTTCTTTTTTTTTTCAAAACGGGGGCAAAAACTTTGCCTCGTCTCATTAATAAAGAAAAGGAGAAGCAAACACATCCAGCGCACACACAAACCTAGCACGAAGCACCCACAAATGCATGAAGGTACACATCACATCACACATGTTGCAGCGGCAGCACGCGACACAACAGGAGCCCCCTCCTCCCCCAACAGGTTGGCTGGTGTCGCCCTTTGTGGGTTGTAGCTGTTTTCACATGGTTTTCTGCAATTAACCGGGCACCCCCCCC
>NC_041392.1:689603307-689607816 GCF_002162155.2 Triticum dicoccoides | reverse complement strand
TAGACCTTTCGCAAATCGTATCTACTTTTCGTATGTATGATGGGTAGCCTGCGGGTGTGTATACGTTTTGCGAGTAGAACCCCTCCCGCCTGGGCCGGCCCACTTACACCTTTTTTCTCTTCTATTAAAGTTCAAAAATAGAAGAACCAACAAGCTTGGAACTCAAGACCTCTACCATAATACAAACCGTGGTGACCAACGTGCCACCTCACCTCCAGTTCAGTTGCTATTACAATTATGACATTGCTCTTACTTAAAAAACGGGCAGCCCATCATACTAGCAGAGTGCCGTAGGTCAGAAGCACTGTAGCCATCCAATACTTGTTTTTCCGCGTGAGCTATCCAATACTTTAATATGGTCCATGCATGATTTGTTCGTTTGGATCATTAATTAATTGTTCCGGTTAATCGTTCCGCTACAGATTCAGGCTAGTGTAATGGCAGTATCATAAGTTGTATCATTCATGCCAACTAATTTTTTTGAATGATATGGCACACAATTAAATGTGGAAAAAGAGGGTATGGTATCATATTATGATACCGTATCATATTAAATGTTATACTACTTTGTGTCATGCATGGCAATTAATAATGCAACCTAATATACTAACTTATGATACTATGCATTACGGAGATAGTATCATATACTAGTATCATATGCATGATCTCTACTCCTAATGTCTCAGTTGGTAGTCTGCGTTCCGGGTTTATTTTCGTCCCACCTATCATGGTTTTTTTCGTCCTTCCGACCACGTCCCAGCGCTTTCCCCCTGCTCCATGATTTTTTTTCATCAGTTTTTTTGTCGGTTTCTTTCGTCTCTGCTGCCCCCGCCCACTCACGCAGCCAAAAAAAACCACTCCCACGCACGAACCACTCCCCTCCCTCTCCTCGCGCAAGCATCCTCTCCTCGGTACCCTCGCACGCGCTAGGGTTCCTGCGCCGCTGCCACACGGGAGCTTGTCGACCAGCCCAGCGTCCTCCGGATCGCCGCCCGTCACCGCCCCGGATCGCTTCCTTCGCCGTCATCCGGATCGCCGCCGTCGCCATTGGAATCGCCGCCAACGTCTCGTCGCCTCGGATCGCTGCCGTCCGGATCGCCGCCGTCGTCGTCGGGATGGCTGCAGCCGTCTCTCGAGATCGCACGGGTGTTCATCGTCTCCGGCCTCACCGTTGTCGCTCCCGTATCTGCCCTCACCCGAAACCTAATGCGCACGCAATCTTCGTGTCGCTTCTTCCTTGTGTGTTCCATGTCGGCGGCTAGGCCCTCTGGTCCGGCCATCCCTGGTTTTCTCTACCGTCGACGCCTCAATTCTGCCCCTCCCCCACACATCCCTCCCTCTCACGACCGTCGCAGCCATCATCGCGGTGTCAGTCAACTCCTGCCCCGACCTCCATCGTGTATTTGTAGAATATGGTGACGCGTGATGAGTGGCTCAAGGTCCACAAGGAGGGGATGAAATTCCTCATCACGTTGGACTTCATCGACGCCGCGAACAGGGTCTCCGTCCGGTACCCAACGTGAAGTATGCCCATGCCTACACGCTGACATATATCCCCTCTCACTCCTGCATTTCTCCTAGAGTAGTACTGCTGCGGACATTTGGCTCTAACTGAAGTGTGATTTATGTGGTTTTGTTTACAACGGATATTGGGTTCAGATTTCAGACGGAGAACTTTAGGGGACTATCGACAGGACCAACGATCTTAACCCCACTGTTCGGTTCTGTTTCTGTTTCTCCTAATTTTGGTTTGTCTTTCAGTGTTTTGTTATAGAAAAAATCGATGGAGGAGGAGCGATATCTTACAATTTTGGCTAACTTTGTTGTACGGCAACATAATTTTTCTTTGTATCTGAAAATTTCAGGGAGAACACAGAATCATTCGCGCCTCATGATTTCGGCATCATACCTAACGAACTTCAAATTACTGATCTTTGTAATCAATCTTTTGTTTATAATTCTGCATAGAAGGCATTGAGCATGTGTGTGTGTGTCATGCTTGGTCATATTGATTTTCTTGAAAAAAATTGGCAGGTTCCAGTTACTGATTTTCGCATGAGTTGTGTTTTTATTGGATAAAATGTCACAAGCAAGCCGATTCCACAGGTGAATTTCTTCAGGCACATCAGTGCAAAATAATAATATGACAATTGATAGTCTCTCCACTGTTTTCCACACAAGTTGGAAGAGAAAATAATGCCATGTAACTAAACACCTTTACTTTTTGCTGTTTGTAGGGCACCGTGATACATGTCCCTGTCAGGTCGTTTGTTTGTTTCGTTAGTCCTCCCATGTCATCCTCTTTTGTCAGGTCGTATAGATTCAACAACTTGAGGCTCGCCCATGGTCGATTGGACCGGAAGAGTTGGTTTCCTTATTCTCTTCTATTTGTGTTTGCCTCCAAGTTCTAATTTTTGTGAGTTTTCAGATCCATTCGTTGTATGGTCATTGATGTCGATTTCTTGTGTTGCAGGGGCTGGTCCATGAAACATCAGTGCCCTTTGGTTCTTCCTTCCACTACGGATGGTTGTGAATCACCAGAAATTCCACACACTCATGGTCAATTGATATATATGAAGCATAGGTCTTAATATTTTAATCAACTCGGCACCTGAAGCTATTCCCTTTGTTTCGGCATCTATCTTGAGCTCATTTGGATATGGTACGTGTTTTCTTGCTATCTGAACCTCACAACGGAACACTATCTCACTGTTATGATGGATGTCATATTTGTCACATTAATCTATGAGTAGTTCAGAATGTGCATGCATATTGGGGTGGGGGAGAGATATACATATTGTGTCCGCATATGGTATGTTGTTTTCTTGTAGAATTAACATATGTTTCGAATTGTTATTCACATAAATTCGTAACTATGGTCTACATCCCTCCAATTATATATGCATGAAAGTTCTTGTATATATATGCCAGTTGTAAAGTAAATACTGCTTTTGTTATCTGATATGTAGTTGCAGCATAATATAGCCTTCATATTGTCCCCCTTGGGTGTCTTGACGAGGGCAATCAATTAAGAAAAACCTACGGTCTGTTACAGACGCTGGTTCGCCAAATTTCACAAAACCAAAACATAATTTCATTGTTGCCTATTACGTCGTAAACTTCTGTTCATGCGTATGAGTATAGGCTATGACTAGCTGGTGTGCACACTTTATTCCGTCCTTTCCCACCAAGCAAGTTTCCAATAAAAATATGAAAACCTTATTATAACTAACAATACAATGTTGCTGCTCAATTATTTTTTGATATTTTTACATAATCATGGCTTTCTAAGGATAAAATAGTTATGCTGAAGGGGAGAGTGGGGCCTGGAGGAGGAGGAGGGCGCCGCGCGGGGGCGACATGGTCGCGAGAGGGGAGGGGGAGGATCGATGATCATCACCAAAATTAACCGCGGCCAGGATCCACGCAGGAAACATGCAAGGTTACAGAGAAATCAGGTCAGCCAATTTGCCTCTTGAATTTTTTAAGAAACTGCATAGAGGATGTAACAAAAAAAGCCCTTGCATTGCTTTCCCAGGCTGATAGGATTAGAAATGTTTGGATTGGGCCTGCCATTTTCTAGAGAGTTGTCCTATGGCAGTTCTCACTAGGAAAATGTTGAGGAGGTCCTTATTTTTTTTGATAGAAGGTAAAAAAATACAATAAGAACTTCATAATATCTATGGTAAACCCTGGGTTCTACCAAATGTGTGTTCTTAAAATACATTCACAGTTATGACACCATTGTTCTATTGTACTCCTGTATCAACAAAAACACCCTCACTTCGGATGAACAGATCTCTTACAAATACTAAGGAAACATGACCAATCAAGAGTCTGCTATTTTTTTAATGTTTTCTCTCTTTTTCCCAAATGGAGGTGAGAAGATATATGTCCAAACTAAAAATTTTGTGATTTTTTAATAGATGTGAACTGGGCGGTCATTTTAGATCTAAGACGTTAGTCATACATTTGAAGTACAAAATGTTATACTATTTTTCTCCAAACAGAGGGGACAAGGATATATGTTCATATTACAATTTCTGCATTTTTTTTACAAGATGTGAACTGGGTGATTGATTATATCTAAGATATTCGTCATATGTACGTTACATTCAGATCATTTCTTTAACTTTGTCAAGGGGCAGAACTACCAACTAGAAAACCTTTACACATGTGATTGAAGTAGATTTTGTAAGATCAATTTACTTCTGGACAAACCTTACTTCTTGGGAAACCATTCTCCAAACTGTTAGAAATAAGCCACGGCGTTGGTGTCGACCAGCATGTACGTGCGTGTCTAGGTTGTACGTAGCCATGGCGGGTGCGCCCTGTGCGTGTGTTCTGGTTCGGTCGGACGCCGGTATGTGGCTGCGTCCGAGTCATCGAGAGTTACAGGGTAGCCGTTGTCGATCTGTTGGAGCTGACCGCGTCATGCGCGTAGTGGCGTGCCGGGCAAGCGGATCGTGGGCGTGTGGACATGAGTGGAGCGCGGTGTTCGTGCGTGCG
>NC_041392.1:689562838-689603013 GCF_002162155.2 Triticum dicoccoides | reverse complement strand
ACTGTTTGGTTTGAGCTGGCTAAAAAGAGAAAAGATTAGGGTGTTGGTGCCCCCGTGGCGGCGTTCATCGCTGGTAAAATTCTGTGCTTTCTCCTCCGGTTCTTATTCTACCTCCGTCCGTGAGAGAGCGAGAGGGAGCTGGGCACCGGCGCAATGAGCAAGCTAGGGCTCGGCCAACACAAACTATCTATTGTTTGAAATATAAATTTTAAATCAATAAGAAATTAAATATTCATATTCATATAATTAGTTAGTCTATGTATCAATGAACTAATAAGCTACCAAAAGGAAGAGGGAGGGTGGGTGTAAAAGGGATCCGAAGCATTTCGTTGTGTCGACAGGCATGAGAGCTTGATCCTTCTATGAACCCCACCCAAAGTGGATGTACAGCGACACGTATTCGTCTATACACTCTCCTCTAGGTTGCCCCAACCATATCCTGGCGCACTAGTGCCGTGGGCGGTCAGACCTCAGCACGATCTTTTCTGTCCCCTCTCGGCTTGATCATCGACCATGAGGCCAAATCGATGCGGCACGAGAGAGGTATCATGGGTGAAAAAGGGGAGTCTGCGGTTGTGATGGAGGGAGCCATCAGGGTGCATCTGAAGGGAAAGGAGCAGCGGGAGCCCCATAGGGAGGCGGATCAGCGTCTTGTGGTGTGGAGGTTGCAGAGCTCGGTGACTACGACATGGCGCGAGGTTGCGGGGTGGTCATCGTGTGACATAGAGTTTGGGGAGATGAGAGTTGGAGAGGCAACGACTAACTGTTAATCATGCCATTGAAGATCTGAGTTAATTTTGCCTCTCCTATCAACATTATTTTGCCTCTCAGTCTCTCAGCTCCATTGTCTTCATAATAAAGATAAATGAAGTTGGTGTTATTTTGTACTCCCTCCGGTCCTTTTTACTCTGCATATTATAATTCTTTGAAGTCAAACTTCACAAAGTTTGACCGTATTTATATGAAAAAATATCAATATCTGCCGTGCTAAAATTATACAATATGAAACTTTAAGTCATGACACATCTATTGATATTGATTTCAGATTGTGAATGTTGATACTTTTTTCTATAAAGTTGGTCAAACTTTACGAGGCTTGACTTCAGTCAAATTTTATATGTGAACTAAAAAGGATAGGAGGGAGTATAAACATTATCTGCTAAGACAATTTTGTTAGTTTGTGCATTATTTTCAGTTTTCTTTTTATTCTATGGTTGGTGCGAACATATATGAAGATAACACAAACTTACTTGTTGTCTGGGAGCATGATGCTATGTTGTGGTTTTTTGGTTTGCATTTGAACAGTGACATGTATTCATATTAGGCATTTGCGTAGGTATTGCGTACAGTTGCAACATCAAATCATGTCGATTGAATGTACTTTATTTTCTTAATTTTCAAATATGGGATAAAATCAATGTGTATGTTTTTATGTCCAATCCACCAGATTTTTCCACCAATCAAGTTCCAGACAGGTTGGGGAACTAACTGCGGCAGCGGAGCTGTAGGAGTGGTGGACATGCGAGAAGGGGAGGAGAAAGAAGGAATGAGGGACACAGGTGTCGGAGCTGAGAGATAGGAGGGAAATACCAAGGGAGCTGGCATGGAAAGAAAGCTTAGTTGGGCCCCAAGGCTAGAGTGGATCGTGTTGTATTTGTCACCTATTATCAAGGCTCACGTTCACTATCGTTTTTAAAGTGCATGCTTTGGAAGCTCGTTGTCAAGGAAGATGGCAAACTCATTGAGGATGATCATTGGGGTCATTGTTAAGCTCAATTTCTGGTGGAGTAGTCTCGCCACAAATTAAGAGGGCAAGCCATGAGTAACTGATAAATTTGTAAAATCACCTTCTTTTTCATGCATATCCATGTTACATATGAACGTTGGATGTGACTGATTACAATGGAGAAGATGATGGTGTTGTGATGTGAAGTATAAGTCCGAATCAAGTATTGTTGCTTAATCACTTGCTTGATTTTTTCGAAATAATTTACTGTTTGATTTATTTACAAGCATTCGCCCGTAGCAAGGCACGGGCATTTATATCTCCGTTTTCTTCTACTGTAATGTCACCGGTAACTGTTTGCTCTATTTCTTTCCTATCTGCAGCGCGCTTCTCTTTGGATTTCATGCTTCAATCAAATCAAATTGATGGCATTAGGGGATTGCATGCTGATTTTTTGTTTTTCTTTCATGGCAGTAATTAGGGGATTGTGATATAGTCTTGCCCAGTCTCACGACTGAGACTCTCAGTCGATGCTATATCGGTGTCGTGGTGGCTGTGCGGTGGAGGCGGGGCTTCGTCCTTCGGGCAAATCGTGCAACATGGCTCTGGTCTGATCCAGCCAGATCTGGCGCTGGCAGCCCGTCCGGCAGCGAGGGCTGAGGCCAACAGGGGCCGTGGGCGGCCGACGCTGTCGTGGATCGGTGGGCATTGTTGGTGGCGTGACTGAGGTGGTGGAGGTGCGTGCGCGTCCTGGAGTCCGGTCGGGCCTTCCTCCCCGGCTTCTGGACGACAGCATGCGGCGCGGGCGGGCTTCTCTTGTGCCCATCTTTGGTGGTGGTGGCGGTGGATCTACCCCCCTCTTCGGCGGAGATGCGGCTGCTGGTGGCCTCTCGCCAGTCCGTGCCAGTAGCCGTGGTGGGGCGAAGCAGGAGTGCTTCAGGGGGAGGGGGAAGTCGGTAGGAGGGATCGGGTAGGGATGGCAATAGGTACCCATTACCCACGTACCCGGCGGGTAAAAACCCTATTAGGGTAAGGGTATGGGATAAAAAATTACCCATGGGTATATTAATAGAAAAATATTAAACCCCGTTAGGTAGAGTGGGTACGGGTATGGGACAGCATAACCCATACCCGTGTACCCATATACCCACGTAAAATCTATCAAGTGGGCCTTCACTATTCATTAATCTAATCTAACTTGCCCATAAATCATTTTATGTAGCCCACGAGATACATGACTTTGCCCACACACGCATGTAGATGGAATGATTTTCGCTCAAAAAAAAACATAGATGGAATGATACAAGGAATCCCATATATCTCTCTTTCACTGCGTGATTAACGTGATTAGGCTTAGCCACTTGGTAAATAATAATTACGTGATCATGTTCCATATTCAGGGAGACGAATATTGATATCCTCCCCATTTCCTCGTCTCCTTGCCCCCTCAAACATCGCTAGTCGCCGCTGCTACGCAGCCACGCTCCAGCTGATCACCGCCTCGCCGTTGCCAGCGCTTCCAGCCGCTCGGACGCCGTGGACCTTGGGGATAAGGACCACAGCTTTCGCGTGGACGGTGACGGGGAGAAGATGCAGCGCACGCTCACGCGAACTGAGTCGGATGGCGGCGGCTACCACGGCGCATCACCGTCGTTCGATGGTGCCATCCGTCTCCATCCGCCAGGAAATGGCCCAGCCAATGTAAGCATCCAAGGCACAGCACGGTCACAACACGTCAAGCTGGCCACCTCGCCCTACCCCGCTTTGTCGATCCTCTTCTACCACCAAGAACAAGAACAAGAGCAAGACTATTTTGGGTTCGTGAGTTTCATTTTTGTGTATGATTTTTTGAATATGAGCATTAATCTTGTAGTTTTTGTTTTCTGTGTAGATGGTGAGATGCATTCTTAAATGGTACGTAGATGTATCTCTACTCCTAATGGAGCAGTTGGTAGTCTCGCTTCCAGGTTTTTTTCGTCTCACCTACCATGGTTTTTTTTAACCGGTTTTTTTCATCACACCATCCCCACCCCTACCCCACCCCATTCACCGCACGCAGTCAGGTTCCGTTTCCCCCCTTACGTCCCCGATTCATGCATGACAATCAATTCTTTCCAAACGCAATCATGCATGACAATCAATTCTTTCCAAACGCAATCAATTAACTTAAGGTAACCAGACACAATCAATTCAATAAAACGGAGCGATATCTCGGGCGATTTTCTTGCTCCCGATATATAATGGTGCTAGCCAATCTGTTAACAAATGAGAAGGAAACAATCACGTGTATGTAGGGAAGATAATCGTGGAGATTGCAGGGCAGTTAAGGCCGTGCGTCACATGCAGGAAGGATTTCCCGAGTTCAGCGAAAGAGAAGGAAATCTGAGTTGGTGAATAGTCTCCACGATTTATTTTCATCTGGCTTTTTTTCGTCTGGTTTTTCTTCGTCCCACCTCCCACCACCACCCTCTCACCGGTTTTCCTCTTTTCTCGTCTAACCGGCAACACCCAATGTATTTATGGTAATTAACCACAATTAATCCACGTATGGTAAGGCTATAAACTCAGAAATCTCAAATATGATTATTATAGTAATAAATCCATCCAGGTATGGTAAGGTCATAACTCAGGAAATTTCGAATATGGTAATTATATGGCAATAAATCAATCCAGGTATGGTAAGGCTATAAATATAAAGGAAAACTATTCCTGTGAGACGTCTAATACATGGCTTTCGTCAGACCAGCATCTCACCAATCGTTTTGGAGCCATGCATCCAACAACGCCTGGCTGTACTATATAACCCCTCCGAATCATCCTCACATCCACCATCAAACCCTAATCAACTACCTCGCCACCCTCTCTGCCACACCTGCCATCTGGATCCTCCTCGCTTCAACCTCGCTCTTATCGCACCACCGCATCTACGTTCGACCAGCAAGTCCTCCGGCAAGAACGCACACACCATGTCGCCTTGATGGCTAAGCATGTGCATGTGTGCTTCATGCCCCCACAACGCTCCTTGTGATCCGTTCGTCGCGCTGCATCCCCAATCTGGCCGGTGTGGCACTGTAATTTCGCCGGTGTGCAGACCTTCGTTTCCTCTGCTACTCCTCGTCAGACATTTTGTAGTTGCTACTTGAAGTGGTATGGTCGTGCTCTGCTCGTTGAAGCCTGTAATTGGGGCTGCATGCTATAGACTCATGAGGTTCCTTTTCAATGTGGCTGCGTGGTAGCGATGCTCTCATGCGTGCTACGTCGGCTATGCTCCAGCGGTCTTGCATTTGGCCGGGTTGAAGGATACCATATGTGTAGTAGCCACACGTGATTCAGATTTTGTTCACATTGGAAACAAATTTCCACCCTTTTGGAAGCATAATTTTCTTCGGTCAAAATGTATATGTAAAATTATTGGTATACTTTCTACCTGCAATTCAATTACCTATCAATGGTGTATCCAACATTGCTCTATTTTTCTTCCTACACATAAGAAAAATGCTTCTGTAATGTATGATGCAACTTCCACCAAATCGAGATGCTTCTACACCATTGAACAGAGTTTCGGTTACCATTTTTGTTCCGAAGCATCAAATGGTGAGCCATGAAGCTTTATTAAACATGTAAGGAAGCATGTGTCATTTTGTGTTTTTCATATCAAAGCATCAATGAAAGGGCAATGAAGCAACTAAATGCCACATGGAAGGATCGCCACATGGAATTTGTTAACAGCTTATGGTAATATTATTAGTGGCATCTGCATATTTTCAATACGTATTTGAGAACCTATTTGATGCTTCCTGATTTCTATCGCATGAAAAATGCTTCCTTTGAAACAACCGGGGAGCGATTTGTTACCAGAGATAATGCTTCCATTGAAACAACTGAGGAGCGATTTGTTACTAGAAATAAAACGTGATTTATAGGATTTATTGTATCCTACTAGAAATCAGGGATCAGTTTCCTAAAATGTTGGATGCGTCAACATTTGTAACTGTGCCCCTGATTAAGGAACATACTAATGCCCAAGCCACGTTTACAAGCCCATCACACGTATCGACATGAAATCCATCGTACAAGGAATCAGATTCCTAGCGCTTCCTCTTAAACAAACTTAAATTACCCCAAAGGCCGGCCAGATTAACGTACACAGAAAAATCAACACCCTATGATCTGTCATCCAATTTTTCCTCCACGGTCGGCCATCCTATTCAAGGCCCCTGATGCAATGTTCTGCCAGCAATCCATGCGCACGTCCTACCTAGCGATTGAACGGGATCAAAATCTCCCTAGCCAAACACCGGTTGCCGCTGCACTTACATACTCCGCCCACGACGCCGTCCCACCAGCGACGGTGACGCTAGCGATCGTACCGAGACGTCGTGGGAGATGGAGCTCCAGGCCATCAAGGACTCCTACACTGGCGTGTCCAAGCCGCCTCCACGACGGAGCCAAACCGCCGTGCCTATTCGGACTCAAGAACATGGTGCGCCTCGCCGGTATGGATCATCTCGCCTCCCACTTGCCAAGGTATAGCAGCCCTCTTCTTTTCCCTTTCCCAAGAACACATCGATGCACTTTTAACCTCTATAATCCATCTACCTGATGTACTTGTATGTCGCTCGCCGGGAAACAAACTACTTGGTGAATCCCTGATGCAAACAATTTTATTCAGTGCTAACTAGGAGCTATTGTCTGCATGTGCATCAGGTAATATAAGTAGTTGTACGGGGTTCATAAAGGAATCGAGCTTCTCATCTTTGACGATTAACGGATGAGGCACAGGGTACACATGACGGATCTACGAACTACAGCTGACAACACATGGACGGCCAAAGGCTGTTGCATCCGCCGACCAACCACTACCCTTAATCAAGCACAAGGTACCTAGAACAACTCCCAAACACTCAATTCTTTGTAATATTTTCAATAGAAGCCTGTTGCAAAGTCAGGAATTTAGTTTATTTAATTATTAGTCAATGTTTGCCACAAAAAAATTCAGATTTTTTTATTTTTTTATCATTTTCTAAATTTAACTATTCATGCTGAGATCATATGAGGTCAAACTAAGATGGGGGCTTTTGAACATTTTTTTCATGAATGCAAATGACATGCACATATAGGTGATGTTGTTCTGAACATTTTGATATCTTATTTGTATTTTTTGGAGTTAGTATGAATTCGTTATGAAATTTTCAAAGTTTCGGTCAAACGGTGAAAGGGCAAAAGTATAAGAGGATGGAACAAGCTGGACAGAAACGAGGGTTTTTTGAATTTTGGGGCAAATCAAACAGGTGTGACACAACTAAGGGCTCAAATGTAGTTGTCCCTAAAAAATATATATTAGACAAAATTAATGTTGAATACTAGAATATATATGCCCCTTTAGCAATGCACGGGCAACACACAACAAAGGTGAGGTGGGCGTCACCCGTTTCTAAAAGAAAGGGCTCCAGCTAGCGAGAAATATCCCGCTGCAGCCGGAAGCCGTGCGGGAAAGATAGGGTCCGACAGAAAAAGGAGAAGGGTGTGTCATGGGATAGGTTTTTGTGTTCGGCCTGCGTATTGGAGATATATAGCATGGCCCATAGTCCGGACAATCACATTTCTCCCCACATATGATCTGGATTGGGGGATCTCCGACTGTCTAGATGGTTGAATTTCGAGGAGCCTCAAACACGCCATAATGTATGAGGGAGAAATAAGCTTCTACCTTAGAGGTGACCTTAATCATTTGTTTGATTCATTTATGTATGCATTATAGCCCGTAGCAACGCACTGGCGTTCTACTAGTATATATAATACCGCACCCCTGCCCATCCGCCGCGCGCCGCCACCACCATCCCCTGTCGCCCACCGCCGCAAGCTCGAGGCGTGCTCCTTCTCGTCCTCGACTACCGCGCCGCTCCGGCCCCACACGCGCACCTTCTCGACCCCTACCCTCCGCGCCGCTCCCGCCTCCCCTTTCCTCCATCCGCTTCCACCGCAGCCCCAACTCCACTTCCATCGACGTTGCCGCCTTCGCCGCCGCGGGTCCCCTCCTTCCCTGCCTCCTCTCTCCCTCCCCTTCCACCCCCTTCTCATCTCCTTCCCCCTCCCCGCCAGCCCCCGCATCCTGCCCTGCCATCGTGGCCATCAAACTGCCGTGCGGGATGGTCATGGGCTCGCGGGTCACGGTGGTGGCCCGGCCAAGGAAAAAGGATGGGATGGCATCGGCGTCATAGTTCATGGTGGAGCTGCTGGGCACCAAGGCTGTGAAGGGGAAGGAGCATCCCAGGATACTGCACTTCAACCCCAGGATCAGGGGCGATTCATCAAGCTCAACACCTATGCACATGTAGTGGGCGCTGGGCGTCATGGCCCGACGACAACAAGGGTGAGCTTTGATTGCAGAGTCTAAATTTTGCCATGAATTTCCAGGTTCTACATGCAAATTGAATTTGCTTGCCACTTATCTGAATTTAAGATGCTGGTTTCGACCTTTCAGTTGAAGGTGTGCTTAAGTGTGAGAAATGGACTCGGGATGATGGCGCCAAGTCAGTGGAACAATCATCAAACATAAAATGTCTATTCTTATTGTCATCCTACACAAATTATGTAGGGGTAAGAGGGCAAAAATTGAGTTGATCACTACTTCTTTACTTAATCAATTAGTCTTATTCTTGGTGAATTTTTATTGTCATCCTACACAAATTATGCAGGGGTAAGAGGGCAGAAATTGAGTTGATCGCTACTTCTTTGCTTAATTAATTAGTCTTATTCTTGGTGAATTTTTATTGTCATCCTACACAAATTATGCAGGGGTAAGAGTACCAATTGTTTTATGGGCATGCTGAGTGCGTACTTCTGCAGTACTAAATATTGTTTATTACCCCAAATTGCTTTGTCAGAGGTATAATTTATTCTCTGATACTCTGTTATGTGGGGCCAAGCCGCAACATATCTTGAAAATTCAAGCTCGACATATCTTTGTGTGACTCATGTCCACATGTGCTAAGTTGTTTTGAGTATAATCTTAAACAGGTGGAAGCGGAATTATTGTGTATGTTGTCTAGGTACATAACATATACACTTCAAATCACCCTTTGTTTATTTGAAGAGTTTTGTAGCTTCTTTTCTATCTTTCAAAATTGCAGCTTTTCTTAGTTAGTGTCACTGAATTACTTAAAAGTAATTAACCTGTGCATTCTGAATACTGAAGGTGATGGTTCTAGGCATAGAGGTTGCTTGGCTTTGACTGAACTTGCTTAGAGAGGGTTGCCGATCCCATTAACCAAGGTACATAATATAATAAATATTGTTCTGGCACCAACTTGCATCGTGGGAACGATGATTATTTGATTATAATCATAGACTATGCAGGATGATTATTTACGCTCCTAAATTTTCTTCCTCTTTCATAGTGGCAGGTAAATAACTCCATTAGTTTGGATGCTTTACCGGCTAGAAGGATTTCACGGAATTTTGCCAACATCATTGATGAAGATATAATTTTTCTTATTCGTTTTTAGACAAGAAAGAACCATAAAGATTCTTAATTCTTGTACTGTAGTAGTACCCGCAGTAGAGCAAACCCCTATCTCTAACTGAAGATGAAAATGAACGATTGTTTTTGTTGTAGGTTACTTCAAGAATAAGTGCATCATCAAACTAGGTGTTGTATATTATCCGTTCATAATCTGGTTGTTTGTCTATCTTGCAAAACACAAGTGTGTGGGCAGAGCACAGTTGGAATTTTAAAGCCATTTATATTGTCCTGCAAAACTATAATTTTGAATAAAGGTATATTACGTTATGTCACACACATGGACATTGTTATTGCAACGTCACTAATTTAATTTATTGGGTTAGGGCGTTTGGTATTTTTTTTCTTCCGTTGCAACGCACGGGCTCTTTTGCTAGTAGATTATGTATATAGGTGTTGTGATGAATATGATATTTTTGTATATACATGATACATAGTGATGTTACGATGTACTTCCTCCGTTTCTAAATATAGGTATTTCTAGAGATTTTAACAAATGACTACATACGGAGCAAAATGAGTGAATCTACACTCTAAAATATGTTTATACATATCTGTATGTGGTAGTCCATTTGAAATCTTTAAAAAGACTTATATTTAGAAACGGAGGGAGTATATATGAGCGTCATGATTTCAGTGCTCATCGCCCATACAAGCATTGATTTCTGCCTATACATGATTTATATAGCTGCTGTGATGAGTAATATTTTTTGGTATATAGACAATACATAGAGATGTTATGATGTACGTATATATGAGCATTGTGTGCTGTCATTTATGATTATTTATTGCTTAGGTTGGTGTGTGCACACGTGGGTATTTTTACCCGTGGGTACCCATTTACCTTGCCGGGTGATGGGTATGGGGAAAAAATATACCCATTGACGGGTATGGGTACGGGTAATGGGTATGCTCAAAGGGGATGGGTAAGGGTATGGGGTAACTCCACCCGTACCCAAACCCTGCGGGTGCCATCCCTAGGATCGGGGCTCTGCCGTTGTTGAGTCGCCTGTCGCTGGCGTAGGGGGTGCCGGCCGTGGTCGTGTGCCGGTCCTTCCCCTTCCCCTTTTCCCCAGCCTAGTTCTTTCTGGCGATGCTTGAGGTTGGACGGTCCTTGTCGGTTCCGGCGGTGGTTGGATTTGGAGGAGCTATTGAAAGCCACCCCCTTTGATGTTCTCGGGGTGGTCTGGGTACAAGGTGGCGGCCCTAGCAGTGGGAGGCGCGTTGATCTTGGGCGGATTTGCGCGGCTCAGGAGCGGGAGAGCAGACAAGGCCGCTCGGGCGGCATGGATGCGGGTGGTTGGCGGAGCAGGGGAGCGACGGAGGGGGTCGGAGCACCGGGGTACATCACTTGCCCAATCTTTGTACTAGTCGTTGGTGGTGGCGTCCGCAGACGTTGTTTCCCCCTTGCAGGGTCCGTCGTGGTGCTCTCACTCCCTTTGTGTTGCTCCGAGTGAAAACTTGATCCATGGGATCAGATGATGGCGGCTATCAGTGGTCCTGCCCTTCTTGGAGGCACCGTTTTGGAGTCCCCGTTACGGCGTTGTCTGTCTCACCTCTCCTTGGTGGATCACTCATGCGGTGGTCCGTCGGCTAGAAGCGGTTCTTCCTTGCTCATTCGTAGTATGCTTGGTAGTCATTGGGGTGGTTTGTCGGCACCTTTGTATCTTGCTTTGGGTGTGTGTTGAGTGCGGTGGTGGTGTGTGTTTGTATCGGTCTTATCGGATGTATGCAATGATTGTTGCTTTATAATATAAAGCAGGGGGCTTTTTGTCATTAGGGGATTGTGTCATGGAGAAATAGAGGGGTCTAGAAAGAAAGAGGTAGCAAGGGTGGGAAATATAAGGGTAGGGATAGAGATGGAGGGTGGTAGACAGAGTGGGGAACGAGATAAGCTATGCATTATATTCATAGGTGCAATCGGACTAAAACAAATTAAAAGGCATGTGGCAATGCACGGGCATTTTGCTAGTACTAGTATAGGATACTCCCCATTACAACCAGCCTCATAGTACCGGACCATGAGCCGGAAATTGGTTCCCATAAATCATGCCAAATATCATTAATTCTAAAAAGATCTATAGTAGTGACTTTTATTTGCGGGAATAGTTAGTTGTGACTTGCTTCACAAAAACAAATATAAGATCAAAATTATTATTCGAGATGCATTTTGTGCAGCCCAACAACATGCTTGGGTGGCATGGAAGAATTATTCTTTATCAGTAGAAGCGTCATTTTTATGGTGTGATGAGAACATATTTATTCCATATTTATCGATCGTATTGATAGAATAGAAGCATTATTTCTATGCTATGGTAGCATTCCGATGATTTGTAACTATATTTTGATGTAGCAAAAACAATATTTTTGTTTAATGGAAACATTTTATTTTTGCAAAATAAATTGTACGGAAGAAAAACAAGAAAATACATGTGCACCAATTTAATTGATAAGAACAATAAACACTTCTATTCCTAAACAACAATAAATATGTTCAAATCTGGCATGGATTCCTATCATGGGCATGCCCCCTTGCCTGTAAAGCTCAAGGTCATTTCAAGGATGTCCAAAAATGGATCATGTTGAACGGATGGTGTGATACGTCTCCAACGTATCTATAATTTTTAATTGTTCCATGTTGTTATACTATCATTCTTGGATGTTTTACAATCATTTTATAGTCTTTAATATCATTTTTTGATACTAACCTATTAACATAGTGTCAAGTGTCAGTTGCTGTTTTCTGCATGTTTTTTACACTCCTCATTACAACCAGCCTCATAGTACTGGACCATGAGCCGGAAATTGGTTCCCATAAATCACGCCAAATATCATTAATTATAAACAGATCTATAGTTGTGACTTTTTATTTGCAGGAATAGTTAGTTGTGACTTGCTTCACACAAACAAATATAAGATCATAATTATTATTTGAGATGCATTTTGTGCAGCCCAACAACATGCATGGGTGGCATGGAAGAATTATTCTTTATCACTAGAAGCGTCATTTTTATTATGTGATGAGAACATATTTATTCCATATTTATCGATCGTATTGATAGAAATATTTTTCGCATCAATAGAAGCATTATTATGCTATGGTAGCATTCCAATGATTTGTAAATATATTTTGATGTAGCAAAAATAATATTTTTGTTTAATGGAAACATTTCATTTTTGCAAAATAAATTGTACGGAAGAAAAACAAGAATATACACGTGCACCAATTTAATTGATAAGAACAATAAACACTTCTATTCCTAAACAACAATAAATATGTTCAAATCTGGCATGGATTCCTAACATGGGCATGCCCCCTTGCAGTAAAGCTCGAGGTCATTTCAAAGATGTACAAAAATGGATCATGTTGAACGGATGGTGTGATACGTCTCCAACATATCTATCATTTTTTTATTGTTCCATGCTATTATATTATCATTCTTGTATGTTCTACAATCATTTTATAGTCATTTAATATCATTTTTTGGTACGAACCTATTAATATAGTGCCAAGTGTCAGTTGCTATTTTCTGTATGTTTTTTACATTGCAGGAAATCAATATCAAACGAAGTCCAAATGCAGCGAAACTTTTTGTGGATTTTTTTGGACCAGAAGACATCCAGTGGGCCAAAGAAGTACCAAAGAGGGAGCCTGAGGTGAGCACAAGACACCAGGGCGCGCCCTGGTGGGTTGTGCCCACCTCAGTGGCCTCTCGAACCGCCTCTTTGATCTATAAATACCTCAATATTCCAGAAACCCTACGGGAGTCGACGAAAATCAATTCCAGCCGCCGCAATTTCCAGAACCACCAGATCTAATCTAGACACCATCACGGAGGGGTTCATCATGTCCGTTGGTACCTCTCCGATGATGCGTGAGTAGTTCTTTGTAGACATACGGGTCCATAGTTAGTAGCTAGATGGCTTCCTCTCTCTCTTTTGATTCTCAATACAATGGTCTCTTGGAGATCCATACAATGCAACTCTTTTTGCGGTGTGTTTGTTGGGATCCGATGAACTTTGAGTTTATGATTAGATCTATCTTTTTATCCATAAAAGTTATTTGAGTCTTCTTTGATCACTTATATGCATGATTGCTTATAGCCTCGTATTTCTTTTCTAATATTTGGGTTTTGTTTGGCCAACTTGGTCTATTTATCTTGCAATGAGAAGAGGTGCTTTGTGATGGGTTCGATCTTACAGTGCTTGATCCCAGTGACAGAAGGGGAACCGACACGTATGTATCGTTGCCATTAAGGATAACAAGATGGGGTCCATTTCTACATAAATAGATCTTGTCTACATCATGTCATCGTTCTTATTGCATTACTCCGTTTTTCCATGAACTTAATACACTAGATGCATGCTGGATAGCCGTCGATGCGTGGAGTAATAGTAGTAGATGCAAGCAGGAGTCGGTCTACTAATCTTGGATGTGATACCTATATAATGATCATTGCCTGGATATGGTCATGATTATTTGAAGTTTTATCAATTGCCCAACAGTAATTCGTTTACCCACCGTTTGCTATTTTTCTCGAGAGAAGCCACTAGTGAAACCTACGCCCCCCGGGTCTCTTCTTTATTATATTTGCCTTCGCAATCTATTTTTCTTTGCTTTTATCTTCGGATCTATTAAACCAAAAATACAAAAATACCTTGCTGCACTTTATTTTATTTGGCGATCTATCTATCAATTTATTACAACTTTCTCACGTCCATTTGCCAATTTATGTCGCTGTTACCCGAAAGGGATTGACAACCCCTTTAATATGTCGGGTTGCGAGTATTTGCTATTTGTGTGCAGGTGTCGTTCACGTAGTGTTGCGTGGTTCTCCTACTAGTTCGATAACCTTGGTCTCATCACTGAGGGAAATAGCCACCGTTGCTGTGCTGCATCATCCCTTCCTCTTTGGGGAAATACCGACGTAGTTCAAGCAAACATCATGGCGTTCGGGTAGGCCAGAAGGCTCGTTCTGGGAGCACGTTGTTTCTCGACATCCTTGAAATGACTCCAATTTTTTCCGTGGCCATTAGTAGAAAAAGGGTCAAATGTTTAGCTCATTAATTCCGGTTTGTATTTGAGCCGGCACTAATATGACCAATAGTGTCGGTTCCAACGACTAGGCGGATGGCGCTCATTAGTACCGGTTCGTGGAGAACCTTTAGTACCGGTTCATGCCACAAACCGGTACTAAAGAGGTGGTGGCCTTTAGTACGGGTTGGTGGCTCCAACCAGTACTAAAGACCCCCTTTAGTACTGGTTGGAGCCACCAACCAGTACTAAAGGTGGCGGCCTTTAGTACGGGTTGGTGGCTCCAACCGGTACTAAAGACCCCCCCCCTTAGTACCGGTTGGAGCCACCAACCGGTATTAAAGGTGGTGCGCTGCCACCCGCAGTGCACAATGTTTAGTCCCACCTCGCTAGTTGAGAGGAGCTCGCACCGGTTTATAAGCCCCGCCACGGCTACCATGTCGAGCTCCTCTCTAAGCAGGCCTTTGTGGGACTATTGCAAGTCTTCTGCCCTGTGGGGCCTACTGGGCCGTACGGGCCTGCATCCTGGCCCAACTAGAGGTTGGGTTTCTAGTCGTATGCAGGCCGTGCCGTCCCAGTAGGCGGGCTGTTTTTGCTTTATTTCAAAAATAAATCAGAAAAGAACCGGTACTAAAGGTCCCCCAGACCACGGCGCGCCTCGTGCCACGTGGTGGGCCTTTGGTCCCGGTTCGTGTTGAACCGGGACTAAAGGGGGGACCTTTAGTCCCCACTCTTTAGTGCCGGTTCCAGAACCGGTACTAAAGGTCCTTACGAACCGGTACTGAAAGTCGTCTTTCTACTAGTGGGCCTTATATGACCAATTCAAGGCACCATGCCAAGTCTTTTGTTTTTCGACGAGTTTTGCATTTTATAGAGTTTTCTTGTGAAAAAAGACCGATAAATGGCCAGACGTGTCGCAACTTGCATACAGTGTGGAAAATCATTCAAACATGGCATGAGTGCCTACCATGGGCATGTCGAACTGCTTGCAAAAGATGAGGTCATTTCAAGGATGTCCAAAAATAGACCATGTTGAACGAAGGGTTTTCAATAAGTTTCATGGTGACAAAAGGCCGATAAATGGCTGGACGTGTCGCAACATGGATACAGCGTCGGAAATCGTTCAAATATGGCATGGATTCCTATCATGGGCATGCCCACCTTCTTGCAACAGTTCGGTTCCTTTCAAGAATGTCCAAAACTAGACCATGTTCAACGAAGGATATTCGGGTAGGATAAAAAGGAGAAGAAAACCAGACCGAGAAGAAGAAATAAAGAAAACCAGACTGAGAAGATAAAAAGAAGAAGAAATAAAGAAAAAAAATAAAACTTATAAAACCAAAGAAAAAAAGTCCAAAATAAAGAGAAAAAAGAGAGAAGAAAACCAGACTAAGAAGATGCATAACAAGAAGAATAAAAGAAGTAATTAGGCATAACAAGTGAGCTGCCCTAGTTGGTTATAGCGGGTGGAACTAATCAAGAAGTTCGGAGTTTGTATCCTACTTAATGCACTTATTTTTCGAAGGTTAAAACAAAAGGAAAGAGCAATGGGCTAGGCCCAGGATGGAGTGGTGTGCGCTTCAGTTTGTGTGACGATACTCCATGTATAGCATGAGCTTGTGCCAGGGAAGCTCCCTGGCATGATGGGCCTGCCCATGTAGATGCAAGATTGCATTTTTTCCCTGGGTTCGCTCGATCGTATTTAGAAAAATGAAAAAAAAAATAAAAAACAAGAAAAAGAAATCATGAATTCGAAAATGGTCACAGATTATAAAAAATCATGAATTTAAAAAAGGAGTTCATGGCTTTTTTTAAAAATATCCACAAATTTGAGAACAGTAAAATGATTTGAAGAAAGTTCATCGAATTTCAAAAAAGTTCATCAAATTGAATAAAATAATTCATCAATTTCGGGGAAAATTTCATCAATTTGAAGGAAAAGTTCAGGAATTTGAAAAAATTCATCAAACCAGGAAGAAGAAGAAAACAGAAAACAAAAAAGGAAAAGGGGAAAGGGAAAAGGAAAAAGGAAAACAAAAAAAATGGAAAATGGAAAAAAGGAAAGAGATAAAAGAACAAAGAAAAATGAAAAATGAAAACAAAATAAAAACAAAGGAAAAGGGAAAAAAGGAACAGATAAAAGATGGAAAGGTTTTAAAATAGCAGATCTGATTGGATGGTGGGGTGCCCACAGTACCTCAAACCTTGAGGTCGGTCGCTCGATCCATCGTGAGCTAGCCTTTTTTGCGGTTTCAAAATCAATAAGATAAAGGTAGATGGACCGGCCCATCAGTGAGGGTGTGTGTTTGCCTTTTAGTAAAATACAGTATATAGCGAAAATATTTATCTAAAAGAAAAATGTATAAGAAAATATGACCATCATGCTCTCTATTATGAAAAGGTATGGGCTAATGTAAGCCGTCCTTGTGTTTAGGGGAAGGGGTGTACGGAAGCAAAAGTGCCAACTTCGAGCACAAGTTGTTTTGCAGAGCCAATGCCCGAACTCTTTTTTTTTAGGGGCAATGCCCGAACTCTATTATTTTCTCTGTCCATTGTGCAGAGCCAATGGACGACAGGCCTCTGCTTCTCCACTCGGCAGGCCCAGTCCGTCGTCGCCAGTTGCGTCGACCGCATCTCCCTTCCCATTGTCCAGGTGCGTGTGAACCTGTGAACCGTGGGTGGACACTGGACACGGCGGAGCATGCATCGTCCTTGTTGTATCCGTTAATCCCCATTGAGCAGGCAGGCTCACTTGCCATCTTTTTTCTACCACGAGAGGACGGTGACAGTGCATGCCCTCTTTTTCCTCGTGAATTGATGTCTCCTTTCATCTTCTTCGTGTTGTTTCACATTGCACAGTCTGTGTGTCGGCCATGTTACTATCCTATTCCTATGCCCCTGGCCGGCTACTGCACCACATGGAAGCCCAACAGCTACGGTCGGGACACTGCCATGATCGTCCAGATTAAGCGACTGAGCTCTCACGACCTCATGCTCCATCTCCACATAGCGACATGGGCACTTTGCAGAGACTGGGGCTCCATAGATGTCACTTGAGTCTGAATCTCCATATAATTGATTAAAGAAGCACCAATAGTAGCTCTAGAGAAGGAAGGCACTGTTGAAGCTGGTTCAGTATATGCTTGAATGTTGTAGAGATCGGGGTACCTTCGCAAGTACTCCCACTGTAAAGAAATATAAGAGTACTTAGATCACTACTTTACGGTGATAGTAGAAGACGGGAGTGTTCTCTTCCATTATCCAAAATTAGTCAGGCACTCAGAATGACTTGCAAGAAAACGTAATAAGAAAAACCAAGAGGTTGGTTACAGTACACTGGTAATCTCTCGGTACAGGTAGGACTACCATACAAATCTAGCCATATGTAGGTGTGAGAAAAAATAGTTTAAGTAATTGGAATGAATGATGAAGTTCCATGACTTCAGAATTAAGCGTACATTTTTGCGACAATGCGCGTGTGGAAGTCTGTGTTGGCTGTGTGTACCATTGTAATTAGCGGTTTTCACATCAAAATGAAGGTACCACATGACTCGTGAGACACATGAGACTTAGAGTCAAGCATAATCATTAGGCACGCTTACTCGTGGAAAACCTCATTTTGGACACTGATGATGCCTCATCTATAACTGGAGCAGGGCCTGCTTGTCAGTATTCAGCATGTACACATCCAGAGCCGGAGGTCAATTTTTTTAAGGTGTGGCTAATTATTAAGAGAAGTCTTTTTTATGCAAATTGAAAGAGTTAACACACACTACAAACGAAGAACCAAATACAATGAAAATGTGGACATGTTTCAATAGAATAACAACCTAAAACATACCGATAATTAAGCTATCAATGGCGTCTAGAAGACCCATGCAATGACAGTGCCCTGCTCTCCTTCTAAAAATCTTCCTTAATTTTACCAAGATCGGTACTTTTGAAGATCTCTCGCTCAATATAACAAACCATCAACTCATTAAGCCAACCATCGGACATCTAGCTGCGCAACTAGGTCTTGATGATTTTCATTGATGAGAAGACCCTTTCAACGGTTGTCGTCTCTACCGGTAGTAGCAAAGCCAAATCAAGGAGGCAATAAATAGTACTCCATCCTTTCAAGTTCAACCATTTTTTAGCTACGCTTGCAATATCATGACAAGCTCTAAAGTCTTCAATTTCTTCTCATATGGATAATGAATAGATCAAGGTTATCTTCTATATGTGCACGTTCATGATATATGAGAAATCCTCATGATAAATCTTTGTGAGCCTAGCAAGCTTATTCAGATTGAACCTAGAAAAGGTGTTTCTTGGGTCAATACAAGAGAAGTTTTGGAGCAACTCTGAAGATACCTCATTAAAACGATGACCAAACTCTGTGGTGATGGAATCTATAGCAGCATAGAAGGTGTCCACACGGAAAAAATGATCAGCCGTGACATTGTTTCGTCCACCTTTTCTTGTTTTACCCCACTTTGTAAATATGTCATCCATACTTGGTATTGGAATGTCGTTTTGGGTGCAAAAGGCTTTGACATCTTCCAAGAGTGGCTCCCAACCATCATTTCTTCAATTGATCAACTGTGTTCTCACATCCGTAACCAATGACATTACCTGAAATGAGATAATTGTAATTTTAGATGCATTTATACATCGGTAGACTAGATACATATAACATGGTGCATTGCATACCCGAACAACATTTTGATCCTTCTTTTGCAATAGAAGAGATAAACAATTTGTGATACGAAGAATTTCAACATCATCTTCAAGATGAACACAAAGCTAAAAGTCTCTATTTGATGAACCAAACCTCTTGCCCTACATGGAACACACACATCATCCTCAACAATGCCCAAAACTTCTATGACTGCATCCCACATTGATTCATTGCGAGATAAGGTTGTGTACTGAGAGCCCCATCTTGTGTCTCTAGGCCTGACCAAGGATGTTTCTTGATTTCTCTCTCTTCATGTGGGCATCTCACCTCTCTCAATCTTATCCAAAAGAATATGTTTTTGCTTGTGTCAAGCAATTTATGCTTCCTCTTGCAAGATGAAGTACTAAGATTGGCAATCATGGTCACATATTCAAAAAAATCCTCAACGCCCTCGCAGCATCTCGAAACAACAACAACTACCAATTGTAGTAGGTGGGCAAAGCAGTGGATATAGAAAGCTTATGGGTTCTCATCTCAAATTAACTCCTGAAGGCCATTGAATTATCCTCTCATATTAGATGCTCCATCATATGCTTGCCCACATAGTCTTGCAACAACAAGACCGTGTTTAGCAAAAACCTCCAACAATGCCTTCCTTAAAGAAGTAGATGTTGTGTCTAGGACATACTTAATACCTAAAAATCTTTCAACAATCTCTCCTTTTTTGCTCAAATACATGTAGAAGTAGACAGTCATGTAATTACTTGGCCCACTCTACATATAACAAAAGGGGGAAAATCACATAGACACTTAACATACTTCAATACGTACATGACAAGCACGGCCATTTGTTCTTTCACCAATATATCACGACACACTTCAATAAGAACAAAGAAAAGGCAGTCACCCATATCTTCTTTGATTACTTTGGTGACTGCATTTGCACGTTGATTGGCAAGGGAAAAAATTGAATTGTCCCGGAAGTCATGTTGGCATTCTTAGGAAAGCTTGGCACTAACTTTCACTCCAGTGTCACCATTGGGGGACATTGTGCGACAGTGTCACATGTGGTAGTGTGTGTTGGTGACATTAAAATGAAGGCAACCTGACTCATGAGACACATATGACTTATAGTCAAGTGTTTCCATTAGACGGGGAAACTCCTAGAAACCTCATAGAGAATAGTGTCACACGTGGTAGTGTTTGCATATAAGTTTTAAATGAAGGCAGCATATGACTCGTGAGACACATGAAACTTATAGTCAAGACTACTCATTATGAGCAGAGACTCATATGAACCTCGTACAGTATACTCATCATGCTTACTCTATGACTGGTTTTGGTATTATGCAGATGTTGCGCGACAATGTTGCATGGGTAGTGTTTGTCGGGTACTATGAAACAAAGGAAACACATGACTCGTGAGACACATGAGACTTATAGTCAAGCATTCTCATTGGATGCGGAAACTTTGAGAAATCTCGTAGAGGACACTCATCACGCCTACTATATAACTGGAGCGGAATATTACAATCACTCATCACAAATCATACCATGGACAAGTTGCACCTGGCAATCACTCAGATGTCATAGTTAGAGGGGTGGTGGTGAGCACCAGATGCCTGCAGGAAAGTGTTGGGCATGACAGCCTCGGTGGTCGTCTAAGTGATGATGGCGCATGGGATGGCACGATAGGTCCTCCTAGATGAGTTTGTGTTCACAGTGCGGGAGGGGTGGGATGGTGTGGTAGAGACCAGTGGCTAGGGCTTCTTCCAGACATACCCACAGGGGAGAGGGAATAATAGTGAACTAACAAGTTCATAAACCCTAACGCTACAAATTTAGAGTTTTATTTTAGAATTTTAAGTAAGCATATGGTATGGTTTGAGGCATACACAAGTAATTGGCATGCAATTTGACAGTTTGTGACCTCAGTAATAAGCGGACGTTGTGCGACAGAGTCGCACGTGGTATTGTGTACCAGTGACATTCAAATGAAAGCAACACATGAGTCATGAGACACATGAGATTTGGATTCAAGAGTTCTCATTAGACGATGCAACTCCTAGGAACGCTATCAACATTAAGCAGCGTCTGTGCACTGGAGAGGATCCTATCTACTCTATAATTTGAGTGGAACACTATCAACATTCAGCAGCGTCTGTGTGGCGTGGAGGATCCTATCTTTGACAGCGAATTGTCGATGAAAAGCTTGCCACTAACTTTCACTCGAGTGTTACCATTGGGGGATATTGTGAGACAATGTCACATGTGGTGGTGTGTGTTGGTAAATTTGAAATTAAGGCAACGCCTGACCCGTGAGACACATAAGACTTATAGTCAAGCATTTCCATTAGACGGAGGAACTCCTAGGAACCTCGTAGAGAATAGTGTCACCTATGGTAGTGTGTGTCTATGAGTTTTAAATGAACGAAGCACATGACTCGTGAGACACATGACACTTATAGTCAAGCGTTCTCACTCCTAGGAACCTCAGACAGGATACTCATCATGCTTACTCTATGATTTGTTTTGTTATTAAGCAGACGTTGCGCGACAATGCTGCGTGGGTATAGTTTGTCGGCTACTATGAAACAAAGGCAACACATGACTCATGAGACACATGAGACTTATAGTCAAGCGTTCTCATTGAGCACAGAAACTCCTAGACACTCATCATGCCTACTGGGTGGAATATAACAAGGGATAATATCATACAAAAACCAACATTCGGTGGATACCAGCGAAAATGATGTTTTGAAGTTTCCAAAAAAAATATCAAAGAAATGTGGGATGTTAAGAGGGTGATGTTCTATTGCCTTGCAAAATTTCAAGTTTAAACACATCATTGGATGTGAGCTAGGAAAAAGAGAAAATCATAATTGAATAGTATGGAGTTCGGCACTATTCAATGATGATTTTGTCTTTTTCAAAGCCCGCATCCCATGATGTGTTTTAACTTGAAATTTCACATGACAATAGAACATCTTCCTCTTGACGTCCCACATTTTTTCAGATTTTTTTTAAAACTTTTAGACGTGGTTTCCACGAAGTTTTTCTTGAATGTTGGTTTCCTATGATATTCTCCCATTTTGTGGGGCTCTGCGAGTCTCCTTATAGAAACATTCGGCAAAGAGACAAAAAACGAAAGAAGATAAAAAAACTAAAAATGGAAACAAAAAAATGTGGAGTATGCGGATTGAACTCAATGAACTCCCATCACATTAGTAAATAATACACCTTTAACCCTTCTATACAAGACAAAGAAAAATAGTAGCTGAATTATGCTGCATTTTGATTGGTCAAACCGACCATTCTACGTATCAGACATCTCTGCCATTCATCCTTGTGAGATCCAATGATCCATGTTCTTTCTTCGTTCTCCTTATCGTTTCTTCGCAAGGTGTATTTGCTGAAAGGGTGTACATTGAGTGTGTTTTGCCAAGTGTTAATACTCGGCAATGTATTACCCGAGTGCACTGTTACCGGATACGCAAGCCTTGCGCATGGCGTGCCGCATAAGCTCTATGATTTCAGTAGTATGCGGATTTTCTACAACAATACACATGTGGTAGTGTGTGTCGGTAGGTGTGCTACTATACTTGGAGAAACACTAGGCTATATCGGCAATCACCATCCACCATATGGAGCGGCACTCAAGAAAAACACTAGGCAAGTACGTATGAAAAAGGGTCAGCAAAGGTTACTTAGTTGGAAGAGTGTACACTGAGTGTGCCTTGCCGATGTAACAATAGGAAATGTCTCTTCTTTTGTTAAGTATTTTGGATACTAGGCAAACTCGTCGATTTTAGTAGTGCACGGTGAAAGGCGTGTGGCACATGGCATGCTGCAAGAGCTCTATGATTTGAGTAGATGTTCTTCGACAGTGCACATGTGGTAGTGTTTGTCGGTAGGTGTACTACTGTACTTAGAGCAGCTATAATTGCCGCATCTGTCATATGGAGTGCGCTTCACATGGATATGGAGGCCATGAGGGTTGTGCGCAAACACGGAATGGACATAATGCAGCCTCCATAGCTTTTCTTTTCTTTTATATTTTCGTGTCCCATCAACTGAGAAATCCACACACCCAATTTCAAGGATTGAAAAACTAATTTTTGATAACACTACATTACCAAGTGGTTACATAGGGGGTCGAAAAGTTGATTAGTGACATTTTTTACTTCACTGGTGACTTTTTATGTCTTGTGAAAAGCACTAGTTGCTCCTCATCATGATGATGGTGAATGCACTACATGGGGCAGATGGATATGTGATGAGTCCACTAATTGTCTATTCACGACGGTATGGCGGTCCACTGAGGAGGGGGACACCCAATATGCCGTTATCCGTCTCGGTCCATGACACCTTCTCCGTGTTGAATTTGGGCCATCTGATCTGCTCCCTCTCCTGCGACAAGTCCGCCTTCTTCTCGTTGTAATGTAGCCAGACGCCGCAGTCACTCTTCGCCTGGAATGCCTTCTCGGTGGTAGTATGTTTGAAGATTTTGCCGGGATGGACGTCTGAGGCTTAGGCCTTGTAGCGCTCATTCCATGCCTCCTCAACGGTGAGGGGAAAAGGGAGCACGTGGTGGTCAACGTGAGCTCGTGATTGAGGTCTCTCCTGCTAATGAGGAATCAACTTGTAGCCGCCATGCGAGTCGAACTCATGGTGTCTGTTGTCAGATTCCCATCCGATCACTCATCGTAGGTGGGATCCTTCTTCGCCACCTCAAGCACGTAAAGGCGATCGTCTACCTCCTTCTCAGTGATGAGGTCAGCCTCCTCCTCTGTAGCCTCATCCAGGATCCGCTCTTCCTCCTTCGGGAGATGCACCCATTTCGGGTCGGGTGAAGCTATTCGGCCATGGCTACAGGGAGGGTGTGGTGGTGTTCTAGCTGGAGCTTGTCAGCCATTGCGCCATGGCAACGGCTTTTTTGTAGCCAAGGGGCGGCGCGAAAACATGGAGGGAGGAAGGGGGTGTCATTAATGGCTGCGGGTAGTCGGCACGCGGCCGTCCGCAATTAGTAGGCACGCTTCCGGATGGTGCTACTAGAGCCGACAAAAATCGCCATGTTGACGGTTAGTATGTATGCCGACAGGATCAATAAGATAACTTTGCTAGAGTAGTTCTTAATTACTCCATCCGTTTTACTTGTTACAGAAATGGATGTATCTAGAACTAAAATATATCTAGATACATTCATACCTGCGACAAGTAATTCGAAATGGAGGGAGTAGTTATTTTTGTGGAGCACGTGGGACACATGAAATGAGACTTAGAGTCAAACGTTCACACGTTAGACACAAAATCTCTTGGAAACCTCGTACATCATGGTCACCGTGCCTTGTCTATAAATAGAGCGGAACATTATCAACATTCAAAACACACATCAGCACCGTCTGTGAGGGGACTGTTGTTGGTATCGTAGCAAGTTAGCCATGGAAAGCTTGCCACTGACGGTGCTGGACACCTGCAAGAAAGCGCTGGGCACGGCAGCCTCGGTGGCCGGCTACGTGATGCTGGCGCGCGGCATGGCGCGGGACATCCTCCCTCCCGAGCTGCGTGCCGCGCTCGGCCGGGCCGCAGCGTTCGTGCGCGCCCGACTGGGCGCTTCTGACAAGGAGCGGCACGCCCTCGTCATCCGCCGCGACTTCGACTCCGGGTACAGCGAGAACGAGCTCTTCGACGCCGCGCGCAAGTACCTGACCACCAAGATCAGCCCGCGCACCACGCCGTGTCTCGGCCTCGGTCTCTTTCCCGTGGAGCCTGACCGGAGCAGCAGCAGCTGGAGCACGCTTCTGTGCCTGGAACACGACGGCTCCACCAGCGACCACTTCGACGGCGTCGACGTCGTGTGGAAGTATGTGCGCGCAGGCCGCGGCGAGGACGGCACCACCGGGGAGTACTTCAAGCTCAGCTTCGACGCCAAGGACGCCGACACGGTGAGCGAGCGGTACGTACCCTTCGTCATGTCCACCGCGGAGCAGCTGCGGATGCGTGCCCGCGCGCTGAAGATCTCCAAGAACGACGGGGCATCGTGGCAGCACGGCATCAACTACCACCACCCCGCCACCTTCGCCACGCTCGCCATGGACCCGTCGCTCAAGCAGGCCGTCATGGACGACCTCGACCGCTTCCTGAAGCGGAAGGAGTATTACTTGCGGATCGGCAAGCCGTGGAAGCGCGGGTACCTGCTCTACGGCCCGCCCGGGACCGGCAAGTCAAGCCTGGTCGCCGCCATGGCCAACTACCTTCGGTTCAACCTCTACGACCTCGACCTTTCCGTGGTGCCCGACAACTCAGCGCTCCAGATGCTGCTCATCAACATGCGCAACAAATCCATCCTCGTCATCGAGGACATCGACTGCTGCTTCGACGCCAAGAAGTCAAGGGAAGAGGAAGGCAGCCGCAACATGCCGGAGCCGGCCGCCGACCCCGACAACACCCCCCGGCGGCAGCGACCACAACGAAAGCAGAATACTGTAACGCTGTCAGGGCTGCTCAACTTCATCGACGGGCTGTGGTCGACGAGCGGCGAGGAGCGCATCATCATCTTCACCACCAACTACAAGGAGCGCCTCGATCAGGCCCTGCTGCGGCCAGGGCGCATGGACATGCACGTCGAAATGGGCTACTGCCGCTGGGAGGCGTTCAGGACGCTGGCCCGGAACTACCACCTCGTCGACGACCACCCTCTGTTTCCGGAGATACAGCAACTGCTTAAAGCGGTGGACGTGACACCGGCCGAGGTGTCCGAAATGCTGCTCCGGAAGGAGGACGCCGGCCAAGCGCTGCAGGTGCTTAAGCAATTCCTCGAGGGCAAGAAAACCAATGCAAAAAAGGAGGCGCCAGAAATGAAAAACGAAGAAGCAGACAAGGCGATGTAGCAGTTCTTCATGGTAAGCATTTTATCCAAGGATGAGGAGACGAAGTGATCCACGCAGTCTCATCAGTGATGTCGTTAATTATCACAAATAAATCCGCCGTTCTTGTTTCTCAATTACGTAGCATTCTGTTTTCTCTCTCAGAAGAAAACTACTCCTACTATCATGTACTCCTACTTACTTGTATGTTGTTTCCGCTTCTTGCTGTATAATCATGTACTTGACCGTGTTGGTGACTTGCTGCTGCCTATTGTGTAATTGCTTCTCCTACTATGTGAGTTATCCTATATAACTAAACTAGTCATACCCACTTAATTTGCCACCCTGTATACATATATCGCCAAGGAAATACATAAACATATTAAGTTGTTCCAGTGAATCATCTCTCAGCCACTCTTTTCTATTGGCAACCATCTTCTAGTCACTCTCATCATAGGGCGTTCCATTTTATAGCCCTGCATTTTATGTATGAGTTTCCTCGGCCAAGTAATGACACTGAAGACTAGATATATAGCAGCTCACAGACGTGAGTATCCAAAAAAAATCTACCAAACCTGGGGATTGTAGGAGTTGAAATGATCCAAATTAGATAACAAATACAGAGCACTCATGAGAGAAAAAAAGAAAGAGAAGAAGAACAAAGCATGACAAAGGCTAAGTTTTTCTTCTGATAAAAACATGAAACCACTAAAGTCTAGCTATCCGTGCATGTACTGGTAGATGGTGGTTTGGAGACTGGATGCACCCAATTTTATTGGACCAAGATATCAGGGGAACAATCGATCTGGGTAGCTCCTACATCGAACGAATCATTTGCCAGGGCAGGCGCAAAACCTACATCTCGCTTGAGTGCACCATTCTCGCCTGAAAGCTTTTCCTCCACGAGTAGCTACTGGGCCACCCCATTTTTCGGCTTTTTTTCGTTCGATAAGATTTTGTTCGATCAAGACGCTCGATGGTGGCTATGATTGGCAAAAATGCTACACTTACGGGGCTGGGGTTACAGAACGAAGTTACGGGACGACGTGTGTCAATAAAATCAACTGCACACCCTGCATTTAACCGTGGGGCCAGGCCCATGATTAATCCCTATGCCACCAGCTCAGCCCCGTAAGAGTTTTCCGTACAAATTTCTCGTAAGTGTAGCATCTCTCCTATGATTGGTCTTGGTTTCTTTGTTTTTTTCTCCCATTTATTTGCTCTTCAGTTTTGTTGTTCCTTCAATGATTTTTTGCTTTTATTTGTGTTTTCACCAGTTTCATTTGTTACTTTCTCGGGTTTTATTGAATTTTTTTTCTTTTCTTTTATTTATTTTGCTTCCCTTTCTTTGTTTTTCTTTCTTTCTCAGTTTTCTGATTTTCTTGTTTTCTTTATTTGTTTTCATTTTTTCCACTGTTTTTCTCCGGTTTTCTTTTCCCTTTTTCCATTTAGTTTTATCTTGTTTCTTCCTCGGTTTTTTATTTTTTCACTGTTTTATCTCCCCTTTTCTTATTTAATCATTTTTATTAGGCCTGCAACCCTAAAAAAACTGCGCCTATTCATGGCTTCTTGCCTCCCCTGCAAAGATTCGTCATCGCATCGCCTCATCCACCCCGCCCAATCGATCGCCATCGAAGCGTCCATGCTGCCATGGCCTATTCGCCTAATCGTTGGAGAATTGGTGAAAGAAGTACCACAAGTCGCTGCTCTTCCTTTATGGAGGGAGTACAATTCGAGTCCAAGTGCGTACCTATACAACTTTTTTGTAGGTCTACAGCTTTTAGTTTCAAGGATGTTACGGTTAAGAATTGAATTACTACCGTTTGCTGTAGGGAAACACTAACCTCCAGATGTCTGATCAGAGAGCATTCGTCAGACCGGCCGTGTGCCGTTGATCCATGGTGGATCTCACGGCTAGGAGATGCAGTAAAATTCATGTGCCAACTTTCCAAACTACTCCCCTAATTTTTGCGTACACGCTCTCCCCTAATCACTCCTTATCCGAAGATCACAGGCCCAAACAGCGATCTAGCCCTAGGAACCGCCTATCGCCCGTGGGTCGCAGATCCGTTTCCTCCCCTCCCGTCCGCCTTCTTCTCTGCTGCATCTAGACGTTGGCGATTCCTTTCCCTCCTGCTGTTCGGGGTGATTCAGGGGCGCTCTTTGGACCGCTACCCACCCTTGGCAGAAGTTGGGCTGGGGCTTGCCGACCTCTCGATGGCGGGGTTGCGCGATGGGATGGGGCATGATGCCAGCATGGGCGCTCCTCCTTTGCTTGGCGGCGGTGGGGACTTCCCCACGACGGTGCCTTCCGGCAAGGGGATAACGGCAGAAGCGGATGGGTTGTCTTCTTCGGGAGCCGACTCGGTCTCTGCCGATCGGGTTGAGGACCTGATGGAAAAGCTTCGAATGACTGCGATTGAGGCGCAACAAGTAATTATGGAAGATGAAGATGAGGTTGATTTGGTGGCTCTGGATTGTGCCCTGGTGGGGAAGGTGCTGTCCCCCAATCTTCTTCATATCCAGACGATCTCGTCGGCAATGCGGTCGGCATGGGGAAACCCTAGAGGGTTGTTGTTCCACCCCTCGGGGGACAATGTCTTTGTGGCTGAATTTGGTTCTGAGGCCGATCGTGCCAGGGTGATTGAGGGCTCGCCATGGATGGTGGGCAAGCATGCAGTTTTGCTCAAGGTGTTTGATCTGAATACTCTCCCGTCTCAAGTTCAGTTTGACCGCTTGGCGCTTTGGGATCGTATTATGCATGTTCCTCCGAGGCTTATGAAGGCTAAACTGGGAATGGAGTTTGCCAAGCCGATTGGGAGGATTCTCAAGGTGGATTCGGATGCGGATGGTCGCTGCTGGGGGAATTTCATGAGAGTGAGAGCTGAAATTGCGGTCCAGGAACCGGTGGTGCGTTTTGTTACGGTGACCTCTCTCAAGCTGAAAAGGACGGAGATGTTCTCAGTCATGTATGAGCGACTGTCCTTTTGCTGCTACTCTTGTGGCCTCCTTGGTCACTCCTCGGTCCTGTGCCCAACTCCAGCGACAAGGGATGAGAATGGTGACCTTCCATATGCGGCAAGAAAGCTTTGTGTTGCTGATGATCAGTTGAAGAGATCTGGCGGCACCAGGTCCAGCTCGGTCTCTTCCTCGGCGGCCGGTGCTGGCTCGTCTGGGACTGCTAGGTCGGGTGAATCTGGTCGTGGCAGGGCAGCTGCTCAAGGCGGCCAAGGTGTCTCTGAAGGCGAGGTTTCCTCTCCCAACAGACGAGGTGGCTCCACTCGAGGGCGGGGGAAGTCCAGCCGAGGCAGGGGAAGAGGTCGCACCGGTGATCCCGGGCGTGAGCTTTTTCCTTCAGCTCTGAAAAACAAGTCCAACTCGGCGGGACAGAAAAGGAAGCCTGCCAAAGCTCCTGCCTCCTCTCCACCCCAAGGCCAGGAGGATGATAATGGGTTAGCGCTTGTTGTTGTGACAGGGGAGCCTATGGGTACTACAGATGATAGTCTGAACTCTGAGGTGGATTCTAACAAGAAGCAACGTGTTTCAAACAACCGATCGGCGGCGGCTGCGGTGCAGCCCCGCCAAACGCAATGAGTATCTTATGCTGGAACTGTCGAGGCTTGGGGTCGAACTCGACAGTTGGCGAGCTTCGCTGGCTTGTGAAGCTACACCTACCTTCCCTCCTCTTTTTGTCTGAAACGAAGATGAGGGACACCCGTGTGAAGAACTTTATGTGGTCTCTAGGTTTTTCTGGTTGCTATGCTGTTAGTGCTGTGGGACTCAGCGGCGGCCTTGCTTTGTTTTGGAAGGCTCCGGCTGATGTTTCTGTGAAGGCTGCCAATAAGCGTTTCATTGATGTTCATGTGAAGATTGATGAGGGGGTGACTTGGCGTGCCACCTTTGTGTATGGGGAGCCAAGAAGAGAGGATAGACATCTATTTTGGGAGCTCCTCAAACGATTACATCCGCTGTGGAATGGGCCGTGGCTTTGTTGTGGTGACTTCAACGAGGTCTTGGTTCAGGATGAACATTGTGGCCCCCGAGATCGTTCTGAATCTCAAATTACAGCTTTCCGGGATTGCTTGATGGACTGTTGCTTGACCGATCTGGGTTACTCTGGGCCGAAGTTTACATGGAGCAATAAACAAGATCCTAAGTGTCATGTAAAGTGTCACCTGGACAGAGCTGTGGTGAATGGGGCTTTTTCAAACCTGTTTGATAGATGTGGGGTGGAGAATCTTATCGCAACTTCTTCGGATCATTATCCCGTGCTGATCCAGCTTGGTGGCAGGACCCAACAGCCTCGTCCGCCTCCGATCCAGTAGGGTTTCCGCTTTGAAGAAATGTGGCTTCGGGCTGAGGACTACAGAGAAACTCTTGAGCGAGCGTGGGATGAGGGGAGGGATGGATGTCCGTCTCTCTGGTCAACTTGCGCCAATCTCAAACATGTGGCTCACTCTCTGCGCTCTTGGAGCAAGGAGACCTTCGGTTTTATTCGGAAGCGGATTGGTCGTCTGGAGCGCCGTATTGCTACCATTCAGGCTTCACCGTCCTCTCCTTCGCTGATGGAAGAGGAACGCTCGATTGAGCGCCAACTCTGTGAGCTTTTTGAGAGGGAAGAGATTATGGAGCAGCAGCGTTCCCGCATTGATTGGTTGAAGGCGGGGGACCGCAACACAGACTTCTTCCATGCTAAAGCTTCGGCGCGTAGACGTACAAATCGGATCCACTCTCTTGTGCGCGAAGATGGTACTAGCTGCGACTCTCAGGCCGGAATCAAAGGTATGGTTCAGGGGTACTAGGACAAGTTATTTTCCTCCGAACCATGCAGCTCAGCCGATCGTGTTTCTGATGCAATTCCACACAAGGTCACACCGGAGATGAATGAGGATCTTTGCAAGACGTACACTAATGAGGAAATCAAAGCTGCTCTGTTCCAGATGGGCCCTACTAAAGCCCCCGGACCCGATGGCTTTCCGGTCCTCTTCTATCAAACGCATTGGAACTTTCTAGAAGAGGATATCTGTCAGGCTGTCCGAGGCTTCCTTGAAGGCCGGCCAATTCCTGAGGGTTTCTGCGACTCGGTGATTGTTCTTATTCCCAAAACAACGAGACAGAAGCACCTAAAGAACTTCCGGCCAATTAGTCTTTGCAACGTGCTCTACAAAATCGCTTCGAAAGTGCTTGCCAACCGTCTGAAAGTGTTACTGCCTGTTGTGATCTCTGCAAGTCAAAGTGCCTTTGTTCCTGGGAGATTGATCACTAACAATACTTTGATTGCTTATGAGTGTCTTCATACTATTCGGAAGCAGCGGGTAAAGCAGCCCTTCTTTGCCCTCAAGATAGACATGATGAAAGCATATGACCGGGTTGAATGGAGCTACTTGCATGCCTGTCTCTTTAAGTTGGGCTTTGCTTCTGCTTGGATCGATACCGTCATGAGATGTGTCACCAATGTCCGCTATGCAGTCAGGGTTAATGGTGAGTTGACTGATCCTGTGGTACCTTCGCGAGGTATCCGTCAAGGGGATCCAATAAGTCCCTACCTCTTCCTCTTGTGCACCGAGAGTTTGTCTAGTCTGCTATTCCAGAAGGAGTGTTGTGGCGAGCTACATGGGATAAAAAACGGCCGACAAGGCCCTCCTATCCCACACCTCCTATCTGCAGACGATAGCATCTTCTTTGCTAAGAGTTATCAGCGTAGTGTGGACTCGTTGAATTCAGTGCTGCACATGTACTGTGAAGGGTTGGGTCAAGCAATCAACAAAGAGAAGTCATCTATTTTCTTTGGTCGGAACTGTCCGGACAGCGTTAAGACTAGAGTGAAGAACAGCTTGGGTATCCAAAATGAGACCTTTCATGACTCATATCTTGGTATGCCAACTGAGGTTGGTAACTCTCCAACAAGCACTTTTAAGTTTTTGACTGACAGAGCGTGGCAGAATCTGTTTGGTTGGTCTAACAGGCCGCTGTCAAGAGCTGGCAATGAAACCTTGCTGCAATCAATTACTCAAGCCATCCCAACATTTGTTGCGAGCTGTTTCCGTCTTCCTGTTGCTACGTGTGAGAAGTTTAGGCAGATAGTGTCCAATCAATGGTGGGGAAGGGAAGATGGAAAGAAAAAGATGCACTGGAGGTCTTGGGCATGGTTGTCGACTCCCAAATCCTTAGGTGGCATGGGCTTTCGGGACATGACCCTTTTCAACCAAGCTCTCTTGGGCAAACAGGGATGGAGGTTGTTGACCGAGCCCAACTCACTTTGTGCCCGTGTTTTGAAGGGTAGATACTTCCCCAATAGCGACTTCTAGCATGCCTCGGTTCCAAGAACTACTTCTGCTACTTGGAGGGGCATTATCCACGGCCGCGGTCTGTTGAAGCGTGGGGTTCAATGGGGGATTGGTGATGGCCGTCACACTTGTATCCTTTCTGATCATTGGATTCCGTCCACCCCACCTGCCTTGGTCCAGCCTCTCTCGCCGATCCCATCGACCGTGACTGTGCACTGCTTTATTGATGAAGAGAGGGGATCGTGGGATGAGGACTCGATGCGTGCTTTCTTTCCTGAAAGGCTAGCAGAGGATATTCTCCTTGTTCCTATTAACAGGAATGGCGGTGCTAATTTTGCCCGTTGGCCATTCACAAGATTTGGAGAGTACACTGTCAAATCAGCGTACAAGTTGGCGAGGACTGACCTTTTTATCTCGAGCAGGAGTAATAGTGGGATGGGTCTGAACTCTCGAATGGCTGAAGATGAGAAACTTTGGAAGGCTCTTTGGCGGGTCAAAGCACCCAATAAAATTAAGATTGCACTTTGGCGCCTCACGCACGATTGCCTGCCATCTGGTGATCAGCTCTGGAGGCGACAGATGTTGGGGAACGTTGCAGAAAACAAAACATTTCCTACGTTTCATCAAGATCCATCTATGAGTTCATCTAGCAACGAGTGATCGGATTGCATCTACATACCTTTGTAGATCACGCGCGGAAGCGTTCAAAGAACGGGGATTAGGAAGTCGTACTCGACGTGATCCAAATCACTGGAGATCCTAGCGCCGAACGGACGGCACCTCCGTGTTCAACACACGTACGGTCAGCGTGACGTCTCCTCCTTATTGATCCAGCAAGGGGGAAGGAGAGGTTGATGAAGATCCAGCAACACGACGGCGTGGTGGTGGATGCAGGGGTCACCGCAGCAGGGCTTCACCGTTCTACTACGAGAGGGAGAGGTGTAGCAGGGGAGAGGGAGGCACCAAGACTCAAGGGTACCGCTGCCCCCTCCCTCCCCCCCTTTATATAGGCCCCCTAGGGGGTGCGCCGGCCCTCAGAGATGGGATCTCCTAGGGGGGGCGGCGGCCAAGGGGTGGAGTGCCCTCCAAGCCAGGTGGGGCGCCCCCCACCCTAGGGTTTCCAACCCTAGGCGCATGGGGTGGGCCAAGGGGGGCGCACCAGCCCACTATGGGCTGGTTCCCCTCCCCACTTTGGCCCATGGGGCCCTTCGGGATGGGTGGCCCCACCCAGTGGACCCCCGGGACCCTTCCGGTGGTCCCGGTATAATACCGGTGACCCCCGAAACTCTCCCGATGGCCGAAACTGCACTTCCTATATATAATTCTTCACCTCCGGGCCATTCCGGAACTCCTCGTGACGTCTGGGACCTCATCCGGGACTCCGAACAACTTTCGGGTTACTGCATATTATATCTCTACAACCCTAGCGTCACCGAACCTTAAGTGTGTAGACCCTACGGGTTCGGGAGACATGTAGACATGACCGAGATGGCTCTCCGGTCAATAACCAACAGCGGGATCTGGATACCCATGTTGGCTCCCACATGCTCCTCGATGATCTCATTGGATGAACCACGATGTCGAGGATTCAAGCAACCCCGTATACAATTCCCTTTGTCAATCGGTACATTACTTGCCCGAGATTCGATCGTCGGTATCCCAATACCTCGTTCAATCTCGTTACCGGCAAGTCACTTTACTCGTACCGTAATGCATGATCCCGTGACCAGACACTTGGTCACTTTGAGCTCATTGTGATGATGCATTACCGAGTGGGCCCAGAGATACCTCTCCGTTATACGGAGTGACAAATTCCAGTCTTGATCCGTGTCAACCCAACAGACACTTTCGGAGATACCCGTAGTATACCTTTATAGTCACCCAGTTACGTTGTGACGTTTGGTACACCCAAAGCACTCCTACGGTATCCGGGAGTTACACGATCTCATGGTCTAAGGAAAAGATACTTGACATTGGAAAAACTCTAGCAAACGAACTATACGATCTTGTGCTATGTTTAGGATTGGGTGTTGTCCATCACATCATTCTCCTAATGATGTGATCTTGTTATCAATGACATCCAATGTCCATAGTCAGGAAAACATGACTATCTATTGATCAACGAGCTATCAACTAGAGGCTTACTAGGGACATGTTGGTGTCTATGTATTCACACATGTATTACGATTTCCGGATAACACAATTATAGCATGAATAAAAGACAATTATCATGAACAAGGAAATACAATAATAATCCTTTTATTATTGCCTCTAGGGCATATTTCCAACAGTCTCCACTTGCACTAGAGTCAATAATCTAGTTACATTGTGATGAATCGAACACCCATGGAACTCTGGTGTTGATCATGTTTTGCTCTAGGGAGAGGTTTAGTCAACGGATCTGCTACATTTAGGTCTGTATGTACTTTACAAATATCTATGTCTCCATCTTGAACATTTTCACGAATGGAGTTGAAGCGACGCTTGATGTGCCTGGTCTTCTTGTGAAATCTGGGCTCCTTGGCAAGTGCAATAGCTCCAGTGTTGTCACAGAAGAGTTTGATCGGCCCCGACGCATTGGGTATGACTCCTAGGTCAGTGATGAACTCCTTCACCCAAATCGCTTCATGCGCTGCCTCCGAGGCTGCCATGTACTCCGCTTCACATGTAGATCCCGCCACGACGCTCTGCTTGCAACTGCACCAGCTTACTGCCCCACCATTCAAAATATACACGTATCCGGTTTGTGACTTAGAGTCATCCAGATCTGTGTCGAAGCTAGCATCGACGCAACCCTTTACGATGAGCTCTTCGTCACCTCCATAAACGAGAAACATTTCCTTAGTCCTTTTCAGGTACTTCAGGATATTCTTGACCGCTGTCCGGTGTTCCTTGCCGGGATTACTTTGGTACCTACCTACCAAACTTACGGCAAGGTTTACATTAGGTCTGGTACACAGCATGGCATACATAACAGAACCTATGGCTGAGGCATAGGGGATGACACTCATCTCTTCTATATCTTCTACCGTGGTCGGACATTGAGCTGAGCTCAATTTCACACCTTGCAACACAGGCAAGAACCCCTTCTTAGACTGATCCATATTGAACTTCTTCAATATCTTATCAAGGTATGTGCTTTGTGAAAGACCTATGAGGCGTCTTGATCTATCTCTATAGATCTTGATGCCTAACATATAAGCAGCTTCTCCAAGGTCCTTCATTGAAAAACTCTTATTCAAGTAGGCCTTAATGCTGTCCAAAAGCTCTATATCATTTCCCATCAAAAGTATGTCATCTACATATAATATGAGAAATGCTACAGACCTCCCACTCACTTTCTTGTAAACGCAGACTTCTCCATAAGTCTGCATAAACCCAAACGCTTTGATCATCTCATCAAAGCGAATGTTCCAACTCCGAGATGCTTGCACCAGCCCATAAATCGACCGTTGGAGCTTGCACACCTTGTCAGCATTCTTAGGATCGACAAAACCTTCCGGCTGCATCATATACAATTCTTCCTTAAGGAAACCATTAAGGAATGCCGTTTTGACGTCCATTTGCCATATCTCATAATCATAGAATGCGGCAATTGCTAACATGATTCGGACGGACTTCAGCTTCGCTACTGGTGAGAAAGTCTCATCGTAGTCAACCCCTTGAACTTGTCGATAACCCTTAGCGACAAGCCGAGCTTTATAGATGGTCACATTACCATCCGCGTCTGTCTTCTTCTTAAAGATCCATTTATTTTCTATGACTCGCCGCTCAACGGGCAAGTCAGTCAAAGTCCATACTTCGTTTTCATACATGGATCCTATCTCGGATTTCATGGCTTCCAGCCATTTGTCGGAATCCGGGCCCGCCATCACTTCTTCATAGTTCGAAGGTTCACCGTTCTCTAACAACATGATTTCCAAGACAGGGTTGTTGTACCACTCTGGTGCGGAACGTGTCCTTGTGGACCTACGAAGTTCAGTAGCAACTTGATCTGAAGTTTCATGATCATCATCATTAACTTCCTCTCTAGTCAGTGCAGGCACCTCAGGAACATTTTCTTGAGTTGCGCCATTTTCCGGTTCAAGAGGTAATACTTCATCAAGTTCTACTTTCCTCCCACTTACTTCTTTCAAGAGAAACTCCTTCTCTAGAAAGGATCCATTCTTGGCAACAAAGATCTTGCCTTCGGATCCGAGGTAGAAGGTATACCCAATAGTTTCTTTAGGGTATCCTATGAAGACGCATTTTTCCGACTTGGGTTCGAGCTTTTCAGGTTGAAGTTTCTTGACATAAGCATCGCATCCCCAAACTTTTAGAAACTACAGCTTAGGTTTCTTCCCAAACCATAACTCATACGGTGTCGTCTCAACGGATTTTGACGGAGCCCTATTTAAAGTGAATGCGGCAGTCTCTAAAGCATAGCCACAAAAAGATAGCGGTAAATCGGTAAGAGACATCATAGATCGCACCATATCTAATAGAGTGCGATTACGACGTTTGGACACACCATTACGCTGAGGTGTTCCAGGCGGCGTGAGTTGTGAAACTATTCCACATTTTCTTAAGTGTGTGCCAAATTTGTGACTCAAGTATTCTCCTCCACGATCTGATCACAGAAACTTGATTTTCCTGTCACGTTGATTCTCAACCTCACTCTGAAATTCCTTGAACCTTTCAAAGGTCTCAGACTTGTGTTTCATTAAGTAGACATACCCATATCTACTCAAGTCATCAGTGAGGGTGAGAACATAACGATAACTACCGCGAGCCTCAACACTCATTGGACCGCACACATCAGTATGTATGATTTCCAATAAGTTGGTTGCTCGCTCCATTGTTCCTGAGCACGGAGTCTTCGTCATTTTACCCATGAGGCATGGTTCGCATGTGTCAAATGATTCGTAATCAAGAGACTCTAAAAGTCCATCTGCATGGAGCTTCTTCATGCGTTTGACACCTATGTGACCAAGGCGGCAGTGCCACAAGTATGTGGGACTATCATTATCAACCTTACATCTTTTGGTACTCACACTATGAATATGTATAGCATTACGCTCGAGATTCATTAAGAATAAACCATTCACCATCGGAGCATGACCATAAAACATATCTCTCGTATAAATAGAACAACCATTATTCTCGGATTTAAATGAGTAGCCATCTCGTATTAAACGAGATCCTGATACAATGTTCATGCTCAAACTTGGCACTAAATAACAATTATTGAGGTTCAAAACTAATCCCGTAGGTAAATGTAGAGGTAGTGTGCCGACGGCGATCACATCGACCTTGGAACCATTCCCGACGCGCATCGTCACCTTGTCCTTCGCCAGTCTCCGCTTATTCCGCAGCTCCTTCTTTGAGTTACAAATGTGAGCAATCGCACCGGTATCAAATACCCAGGAGCTACTACGAGTACTGGTAAGGTACACATCAATTACATGTATATCACATATACCTTTCGTGATGCCGACCTTCTTGTCCGCTAAGTATTTGGGGCAGTTCCGCTTCCAGTGACCACTTCCCTTGCAATAAGAACACTCAGTCTCGGGCTTGGGTCCATTCTTTGGCTTCTTCCCGGCAGCTTGCTTACCGGGCGCGGCAACTCCCTTGCCGTCCTTCTTGAAGTTCTTCTTACCCTTGCCTTTCTTGAACTTAGTGGTTTTATTCACCATCAACACTTGATGTTCCTTTTTGACTTCTACCTCTGCTGATTTCAGCATTGCAAATACTTCAAGAATGGTCTTTTCCATCCCCTGCATATTGAAGTTCATCACAAAGCTCTTGTAGCTCAGTGGAAGCGACTGAAAGATTATGTCAATGACCGCGTCATCCGGGAGATTAACTCCCAGCTGAGTCAAGCGGTTATGTAACCCTGACATAGTGAGTATGTGCTCACTGACAGAACTATTTTCCTCCATCTTACAGCTGAAGAACTTGTCGGAGACTTCATATCTCTCGACCCGGGCATGAGCTTGAAAAACCATTTTCAGCTCTTCGAACATCTCATATGCTCCGTGTCTCTCAAAACGCTTTCGGAGCCCCGGTTCTAAGTTGTAGAGCATGCCGCACTGAACGAGGGAGTAATCATCGGTACGTGTCTGCCAAGCGTTCATAACGTCTTGTTCTGCAGGGAGAATAGGTGCTTCACCTAGCGGTGCTTGTAGGACATAATCTTTCTTGGCAGCTATGAGGATGATCCTCAGGTTCCGGATCCAGTCCGTATAGTTGCTGCCATCGTCTTTCAGCTTGGTTTTCTCTAGGAACGCGTTGAAGTTGAGGACAACGTTGGCCATTTGATCTACAATACATGTTGTAAAGATTTTAGACTAAGTTCATGATAATTAAGTTCATCTAATCAAATTATTCAATGAACTCCCACTTAGATAGACATCCCTCCAGTCATCTAAGTATAACATGATCCGAGTTAACTAGGCCGTGTCCGATCATCACGTGAGACGGACTAGTCAACATCGGTGAACATCTTCATGTTGATCGTATCTTCTATACGACTCATGCTCGAACTTTCGGTCTTCTATGTTCCGAGGCCATGTCTGTACATGCTAGGCTCGTCAAGTCAACCTAAGTGTTTGCATGTGTAAATCTGTCTTACACCCGTTGTATGTGAACATTGGAATCTATCACACCCGATCATCACGTGGTGCTTCGAAACAACAAACTGTCGCAACGGTGCACAGTTAGGGGAAACACTTTCTTGAAATTATTATGAGGGATCATCTTATTTACTACCGTCGTTCTAAGTAAACAAGATGCAAAAACATGATAAGCATCACATGCAATCAAATAATAATAGTGACATGATATGACCAATATCACATAGCTCCTTTGATCTCCATCTTGGGGCTCCATGATCATCTCGTCACCGGCATGACACCATGATTTCCATCATCATGATCTCCATCATCGTGTCTCCATGAAGTTGCTCGCCAACTATTACTTCTACTACTATGGCTAACACGTTTAGCAATAAAGTAAAGTAATTTACATGGCGTTTCTCAATGACACGCAGGTCATACAAAAAATAAAGACAACTCCTATGGCTCTTGCCGGTTGTCATACTCATCGACATGCAAATCGTGATTCCTATTACAATAGCATGAACATCTCATACATCACATATATATCATTCATCATTCATCACAACTTTGGCCATATCACATCACAAAACACTTGCTGCAAAAACAAGTTAGACGTCCTCTAATTGTTGTTGCAAGTTTTACGTGGCTGCAATAGGGTTCTAGCAAGAACGTTTTCTTACCTACGTGAAAGCCACAGCGTGATTTGTCAACTTCTATTTACCCTTCATAAGGACCCTTTTCATCGAATCTGCTCCAACTAAAATGGGAGAGATAGACACCCGCCAGCCACCTTATGCAACTAGTGTATGTCAGTCGGTGGAACTGGTCACACGTAAGCGTACGTGTAAGGTTGGTCCGGGCCGCTTCATCCCACAATACCGTTGAAGCAAAATAAGACTAGTAGCGGCAAGAAAGTTGACAACATCTACGCCCACAACAAATTGTGTTCTACTCGTGCAAAAGAACTACGCATAGACCTAGCTCTGATACCACTGTTGGGGAACGTTGCAGAAAACAAAAAATTTCCTACGTTTCACCAAGATCCATCTATGAGTTCATCTAGCAACGAGTGATCGGATTGCATCTACATACCTTTGTAGATCACGCACGGAAGTGTTCAAAGACGGGGATGAGGAAGTCGTACTCGACGTGATCCAAATCACCGGAGATCCTAGCGCCGAACGGACGGCACCTCCGTGTTCAACACACGTACGGTCAGCGTGACGTCTCCTCCTTCTTGATCCAGCAAGGGGGGAGGAGAGGTTGATGAAGATCCAGTAGCACGACGGCGTGGTGGTGGATGCAGGGGTCACCGCAGCAGGGCTTCGCCGTTCTACTACGAGAGGGAGAGGTGTAGCAGGTGAGAGGGAGGCGCCAAGACTCAAGGGTACCGCTGCCCCCTCCCTCCCCCCTTTATATAGGCCCCCTAGGGGGTGCGCCGGCCCTAGGAGATGGGATCTCCTAGGGGGGCGGC
>NC_041392.1:689555235-689562586 GCF_002162155.2 Triticum dicoccoides | reverse complement strand
CTAGGGTTTCCAACCCTAGGCGCATGGGGTGGGCCAAGGGGGGCGCACCAGCCCACTATGGGCTGGTTCCCCTCCCCACTTTGGCCCATGGGGCCCTCCGGGATGGGTGGCCCCACCCGGTGGACCCCCGGGACCCTTCCGGTGGTCCCGGTACAATACCGGTGACCTCCAAAACCCTCCCGATGGCCGAAACTGCACTTCCTATATATAATTCTTCACCTCCGGACCATTCCGGAACTCCTCGTGACGTTCGGGATCTCATCCGGGACTCCGAACAACTTTCGGGTTACTGCATATTATATCTCTACAACCCTAGCGTCACCGAACCTTAAGTATGTAGACCCTACGGGTTCGGGAGACATGTAGACATGACCGAGATGGCTCTCCGGTCAATAACCAACAGCGGGATCTGGATACCCATGTTGGCTTCCACATGCTCCTCGATGATCTCATCGGATGAACCACGATCTCGAGGATTCAAGCAACCCCGTATACAATTCCCTTTGTCAATCGGTATGTTACTTGCCCGAGATTCGATCGTCGGTATCCCAATACCTTGTTCAATCTCGTTACCGGCAAGTCACTTTACTCGTACCGTAATGCATGATCCCATGACCAGACACTTGGTCACTTTGAGCTCATTGTGATGATGCATTACCGAGTGGGCCCAGAGATACCTCTCCGTTATACGGAGTGACAAATCCCAGTCTTGATCCGTGTCAACCCAACAGACACTTTCGGAGATACCTGTAGTATACCTTTATAGTCACCCAGTTACGTTGTGACGTTTGGTACACCCAAAGCACTCCTATGGTATTCGGGAGTTACATGATCTCATGGTCTAAGGAAAAGATACTTGACATTGGAAAAACTCTGGCAAACGAACTATACGATCTTGTGCTATGTTTAGGATTGGGTCTTGTCCATCACATCATTCTCCTAATGATGTGATCTCGTTATCAATGATATCCAATGTCCATAGTCAGGAAACCATGACTATCTATTGATCAACGAGCTAGTCAACTAGAGGCTTACTAGGGACATGTTGGTGTCTATGTATTCACACATGTATTATGATTTCCGGATAACACAATTATAAATTAAATAAAAGACAATTATCATGAACAAGGAAATACAATAATCATCCTTTTATTATTGCCTCTAGGGCATATTTCCAACAACAGATTCCAGCGAGACCTGATTGTTTCTTCTGCGGTCGGCTGGAAAGTATTGAGCACGTGTTGCTGTTTTGCCCAAATGCTAGGGCTGTTTGGGACGGAGTCAAGGAGTTCTTCGACGTTCATCTTCGTAGGTCTTCCTTCTCCTCTCCAAAGCAATGGCTGTTTGAGTTCATGTCTTTTTGTTCTGATCAGGAGGCGATTGTTCTAACGGTTGCCATTTGGCACATATGGGAGGCCCGTAATGAAGCAAGGAATGAGCCTACTGCTCCTTCTCCTGGGAGTACGGCTGCTATAATCAAAGCTTACATTGAGCTCATTTTTCAGCATCTTTTCAATCCTGTACCTGCTCCTAGGCGTGAGACCTCATCTTCTGTCCGCCTTTGGGCTCCGCCGCCGTAAGGTACTCTGGTTGCATTCTCTGATGCCGCTGTTTGTGAGGAGCTGGGCACCTCCAGTGTGGGTGTGGTGATTCTCAACCATGTGGGGAATTGTGTGGCTGCGTGCTCTGAACCTTTAAGGGGAGTGCGATCACTGGAGCTGGCTGAAGCAATGGCTCTTCGACGTGCTGTCACATTAGTCTGGGAGGAGGGCTTTACTGATGTTATGTTCAAAACTGATTGCCTCTCGGTGGTGCAGCGTTTACAGTCTCCGCTCTTGGATCGCTCGGTGGTGGGCTCTGTTCTTAAGGATGTCAAGGCTTTGGCTAATGGCCTCTCTTCTGTGGCATTTCATCATGTTTGTCGGCATTGTAATGTGGTAGCTCATGTACTAGCTAGATCAAGTTTGGGCTCTTCTAGCCTTTCTATTTCTCGTTTTGCTCCGGATTGCATCCGGGAGACCCTTTGTAAATTTGTTGCTTGATCAATAAAGGCCGACATTCTCTCAAAAAAATCACTCCTTATCCCGAATTAATTGCCCCAGAATCCCGAATCAACTCATCTCACCCTGTTCTCATCTCTCTCGCACCCATCCCTCCTCGGCTCCCTCCTCGTCATTCCCCTTCACGGCTTCACCGCCCCTGCCTCCTCTCCACATCGCCGGTGCGCCATCAAGCCTGGGGACTGGCGCACAAACTGCTCGTCCATGATCTCGCAAACTGCATAACCATCATGCTTATCTTCACCAAGATCTGACCCTACTCCACTTGCAGTTGTGGCATGCGTCGACCTCGCCGGAGCGTCGACTCTATTCGGGAAGGAGGCCACCATGAGTAGATTACTGAAGGTTTCTCCCATCCAATCCCATCCTCATCTGACCTAGGGTTTGAGTCATCTCCTCTTAATACAAACACTGTACAATTCCTATATTGCTACTGCTAGTTGGTTTTGGGCATAATTGTTTTCTGCAATTTGTGTGACCTTATATCTATTCAATGTCTTGGTTAATCCCATGTTTGTGGGTATGATTTTGTGACATTCATTCTGTATTCAATCACTAAATTGCAACCCTTTTCACCTCTTTGTTGTCTATGTTCCATGTTGAAGGCACCACATGCGGCAGGTTGTAGGAATCTGATCTAGGTTCTGATTCTCATTCATACCATGATTACAACTTTACATGCTTCATACGTATTGTATTTTTGCATCGGAAATCCGTATCAGCTTGCTACATATTTTTCATGCTAGCGCTTACTGAGTCTAGTTTTGCCTTGTACATTTCAAACTTGTGCTTCTACATTGAGTTTAGTTTTGCTTCATCCGCATGCTTCATGTATGTTTGCAGACGTCATGTATATATTTTCTTAATTGAAAACTAACTCACGCTTCCTGAATTCCACACATATTATGCACAAGTCAATCACCCCTTTATGGACTTAGTTTGAACCACTGCATAGAAATCTTTTGTATTCCCATTTAGAAAAAAATATGTGCATCCACCATGTAGATATTATGTTGAGATTGTATGAATATAATGCATCCAAATTTTCATGATTCGTATGAATCATATTCTTCATGGTATACAGTTTGTTTCATACGCCACATATATAGTTATGCTTCATATCTTTCACACTTGTGCTTCTACATTTTGTTCGGTTTGCTTCATTTCCATGCTTTGTATATCATTTATCATATCGCAAGAATCATCTTTGTATACACATGAAACAACTCATACTTCTAAATTTCTGCAAGGTTGACGGGAGCGGAAAAAAATGTTTTGCCAAATGGTGAAATAACATGGTGGTCGATGGTGGGCCTAGCGTGCAGCGTGTGATCGTGCATCTTAGTGCTGAGTGTTATGGTCATCAGCTTCGCACTCGGTTGCTTAGAGAAAAATGATTGTGGATAATGAAGCATGGTTTGTTGTGTAGGAAGCTTGACTTTCCTATGATGGAAGCAAAATGTGCACATTTGTATTTGTATTTGCATTCGTTACTTGGCGGAAACATTGGTGTGATGTTTGAAAACAAAGTATACCATTATACAAGGCAAAAGGTTCTGTCAAATGTATACGTTCGTTACTTTGTGGTGGTGTATATTCTTGTTTTGTGCTTCCATACGATTCCTTTTGCGAAGCAAATGGTCTCTCAAATGTGAATATTATTTTTGGTATACCAAATAATGCTTCCAAAGCAACTAAGAAATGCTACCGTATCATGGAAATAATGCTTCCGTAGATAGAAAAATAAAATGATTTGTATCATATTATCGAATTATATGTTTCCATAGCAACAATGCTTCCATAGATGAAACGTAATGTTTCCATGCAACCTTACCCTGAAAATTTTGCATCTGCAATTTTCTTTTTCTTTTTTTATATTTGTTTGTTGGAAGCAAATCACAAGTTTCAAAAAAGAAAAACATGTTGCTCTAAAAGCATCTGCGAAAATAATTATACTTTTAGTATTTGTTTGTTGGAAGCAAATCACAAGTAGTTAATAGGAAACTGATTAGACGTAATTAGTGGGAAAATCCCGTAACTAATGTGGGGCATCCATTAATGAAGCAATCAAACACACCATGCATGTGGGTTGTACCACCAGATCTGACGAACATGATACATCTGATCCTACGGCCATTTACTGGTCTCATGGGAAGCAGGGATCAGTAGTCTGATATCCCTGCGACTCTTTGCTGTAAGTAAGAATCAAGTCCAAGTGGGTATAGATGGACAAGAGAGCATAAATTAAATACTCCCTCCGTCCCATAATATAAGAGCGTTTTTTACACTAGTGTAGTGCCAAAAACGTTCTTATATTATGGGATGGAGGGAGTAGTTTATAAGCACCACAAGTAACTACAGTGCGTATAGATGGACAACAGAGCATAAACTAAATAGTTTATAAACACCAGAAGCAACTGCAGTGTGTATATACACCGCATTTTCTACTATATGCCAAATGTTCATTCTACTCGGTACTAACTGCCTTTTGTTTTGTGTGCTTCCCTAAATTTGATACATGCCACCCTCCTGTAAACAGGGTCATTATCTTGTCATAGGAGCAAAGCAATCAAGGCAATTCCTAGAATTTCCAGCTGCCCGAAGACATGGTTCATCGTCAGTGCAAAGAAAGCTGCATTTTCTAAAATTTTGGCACGGTACCGGACAAATTTCTCAGGTTCGTCCATCGATAGGACGAATTTCCCCCCAAAATAAAGACACATACATGACAAAGGAAGCAAAGCCTGTGTTGTGCGCATAAAAAAAGTGAATCCTCATATTTGCAGGCCGAGGAACAGGGAAACAGCTGGTCACACAGATCTAGCCCAATAACACTCCCACGGCGTTTCTCTTTTAAGTAAAAATCCGAGAATTGGCCTCACAAGCTTGTACTATTTTTACGAAGAGGGATCGGCGCATTCGATACCTTCTCCGAAAGAGGTGCGGCTGATATGTAGGTGATGCCGCGAAGTAGTCTTGCATGAGCGGCTCGTTCCCAAGATGGCCGTTGCAAGGGATGCAAAGACGACCGATGGTTGATCCTCGCCGTCCCGAGATGGCCGCTAGATGGGAACACAATCACACGCGTGAAGGCTTTAGATGGTGGAGTAGATCGATTGATACTTGGAGCACAGTTATACATGAACTCTAAGAAATCTTTGATATTTAAGCCTAATAAATAGGTATATACTTAAGTTTTTTCCTAGAGTCAGGGCCGTCTCCAGAAATTCGTGGCCCCGGTGCGAAAAGAAAAATGGGGCCCTAAATTTCAAAAAATATACAATTATGCAAGCATAATCACCTAATTATGTATTAATTTTTTTATTATTTCATACAATGCTTAGAATATTCTGAAGTATCAATGCGAAATACTAAAACCAATAAACTGACCTTATTCTCTATTGAAAAGTGTCATCCGTCTTGTGTTCGTTGAAATGAAATCTTCAATTACATATTCATAATTAATCTTCTCCAAGACACCATTTTCAAGTGCTATTGTTGGATCAAGTCCATCCCAATTTCTAGGGTGACATATATCAGGCTGAACGGAATTATTCATGTCAACCGAAATATTAGGATCATGATCTTCATCTAAAATATTGACATCATTACCTTCATCAATTTCTGTAGCGTCAACCTCAACCTCTTGCGCATTATCACCAAGACCATGATCACCTTCATGAATTTCAGCAGTGACAACCTCAAACTCTACTGCATTATCATCGTGACCATCATCAATATTACCATCTGGAGTATGATTTATAGAATTAGTTTGGGGTACTTTCACAACATATTTATCAAGAGCACCCCTTCGAATTTCAGCATCTTCTTCTAATTTCTGTTTCTTCTTACACTTGAAGGCACCAGAATCATACTTTCTTCCAAAACTAGAATGCATGATTGTTCCCGTTTCAATGAAATTTATACTCTTTTAATTTATTTGAACCGATGAGCTCACATGAAATATAGGCTTGTGACATGTATAGGTAGTTCAAAAAACTTACAATCAGATAGAACCTTGATTTTGGACTTGGACGATAGTATGAGCAACTACTGAAATTCTTTAATCTGTGACTACTTCTGAACTTGAACGACTACACAAAAAATCGTTCCCAAACATATTAACACAACTTTGTAATTAGTATCAAAATTAGAGAAAAGGGGAGAGTGTAGGGAGCAGGGAGGGCACCACATGTCCACACAGGTTGGTCTTCTGTTCCTGTTGGACGGCACCGCGGCAGTGTCGGCCAGCCGCCGGCGCGACGGCATCCAGCGCTAGAAAGTAGTCCGCTTCTTGCCCGTCGCCTCGCTGAACCTGCAAGGTTGCAACGCGATCGCCATCAAGCTGCCGATTCAGTCGGAAGCAACGGGGAGATGGAAAGCCTAGCGATCAGGCAGGGAATAGGAAGCGGAAGTTACGGAACGTACTGTGCTGGGGCTGTCGTTTCATCTACGATCGATCAAATCCATCTCATCCACGCGGCAGAAAAGCGTATCGCTCAAGACTTGACCGGACCAGGCCCAAGAAGGCCTAAAACTGAATTTTTTCTAGACTATACATATATGTATATGGACCCTAGTTGGGGGCCCTATGCGAGCGCACAGCTCGCACAGGCCCTTGGACGGCCCTGCCTAGAGTAGGGGGCAATGGCCCCCTTTGGCCCCAATGAAGGTCCGCCGCTGCAGATATTTGCAGATATTTTTATATATACATGTTTAACATTTTATATATACATGTTTAATATTTTCCCAAATACATGATTAATATTATATGATGTCTACTTTTTCTTCGTACACGTGGTACATTTTTCTTATACATCTGATACATTTTTTATACATGTTTGACATTTTATATATACACAATTAATATCTTCCCAATACATGATTAATATTATTCGATGTCTACTTTTTCCATACATATTGTACATTTTGTGTATGCATCTAGAAGATTTTTATATACATGATTAATGTTTTTGAAATCTTATATTTTTATGTTCTACTCTTTTTCATACACATTGTACAATTTTTCTTATACATCATAAACATTTTTCAAATGCATAATTACCATTTTCAAAAAATTATGTAAAATATTTTTATATTTAGAATATTTGGAGTATAAGCAAAAGTAAAAAAATAAAGCAAAAAATAAAAATAAAATAAAAACAAGGCAGTGGCCTCCCGCGCGCTAGCACGGGCCTGCCCGGCTGCAGACCGGGCTTGCCCAACGCCAACCTCTGGTGACAGCGAGGAAGGAATGTCGGGAGGGAGAAACTAGGCGGCATGGGTGGGGC